>NC_057805.1:156409651-156709651 GCF_018294505.1 Triticum aestivum
GCACAAGCCATTTGTCTAGGTTTGTATCTCTCACACACACCCACGTAGGTGGGGGACGTGCATGAAGAGAAGAGGTGCACGCACGGCGCACGTACACCGTCTCTTTCCCAACCACACCCGCGCGGGTACACGGTGGAGCTCATTTCTATACGAAAAGGCAGCCCAAGTGGTAATTTGACACGTGTACTGGTTGTCCACTATGTGGAGGGAGGATCGTCTACCACGGGTGAACAAACAAATTGCGACTTGACGCGTTATGTTAAAAAAGAGGCAAACCATGTGGGGCCTATCTTAGAGGCAAGGCTCTATACACTGGAGTACTTTTGATGTGTCACGTCAACTCGCAGAACGAGGAGAAGCTTGCTTAGTAAGCCGTCTCCCCCACCCATGGGCGCGGTGGCTCGCATGATGAGGTGAAGCTTGCTTACTACGCCTTACGCCTGCTCCCTCGCCCATGCGCGCGGTGGCTCGCAGGACGAGGAGAAAATTTTACTAGTACTCCCTCCGTTTACTCCTCGTCCCTACCTTGGTTAGAGAGATTATCATATTGTTTGGAATATATGTCCTTTAGTAGATTTCAATATGAACTACTAGTACATACTCCAAACACTGATGTATATAGACGTATTTTAGAGTGTAGATTCACTCATTTTGCTCTGTATCTAGTCCATATTGAAACGGACGTAATAGTACGCACTCTCCCTCGCCCCTCGACCCTCGCCACGTGGTGGACATGCAACAATTCATTCGGTCTCATATAGCCAGAACGATATATACTGCAGTACCATAATTGCTTGACTTCCCGAAGAGGCGAAGAGCCAATCGCAAGGTTAATAGTTTCGAGATGCCAAGCGCAAGGTTTATAGGAGAACGAGTAGTAGGTGTCGCGTCATTTATAAATAAAGTTTTTTTCTTCAGTGGCACGTACGCATTATAAATAGGTTCATATGGAGAGAAAAGGAAACCGCTCCACAATATACATAGGCAGGACGAGCCTACACGGTTGCTTGCTGGGGTTGCTCTCTTTAGTTTTCACACTCTCTCGCACAAAACCACTGTGGCCACATCTCTAACATCCCGGCGGATCACGTCCGCCGGGGGAAGGGGTGGATGCTTAGTGTAGATGCGGTCGCCGTCGCCGACGGCGAAAACCCACTGTCGGCACGTCCCGATCAGGCGTCCCCGCCATTCTCTCTCACAAAACCGGTGAGGTTGCCTTCGTCCATTGCTCACTGTCGCGACATGGGTAGTTGCCTCCTCCCGCCACCCTCCTCTAGGTTGAGCTATGTCCCGACATCCCTCAGGTACAACTCCCTTTACAGCCGGCTTGCACCACTGCTCCAGTTGCCCACATCACTCCATGTGGATATTTCTCTACTTCTTTGCCCCGCACATACCTCTACTGGCTTCTACGTACTGTATTTGTGATGAGTTTATGTCTCATCAACTAGTCCTAGTAATCTTATAATAATCACGCTTCTTCAATTTCTTTGCCACAAGGATGCTCATCTCGATTTTGGTGAAACTGCACAAAATGATCTGATGGTCAAAGGGTTGCAAACTTCATTTCTTAGGAAGCGCCGACGTTGCCAGCAAATTAAAGCCTGGTTAGGGTTTACGGTTCAAGGGCTAGGGACTGCATGGATAATTTTTTTTCTTTAGCTGTCTCTGTTTCAATGGATAGGGACTGCATGAGTAGTAGTAGTATCGTATGCCTTACGCCCGCTCCCTCGCCCACGCGCGCGGTGGCTCGCAGGACGAGGAGAAAATTTTACTAGTCCCTCCGTTTACTCCTAGTCCCTACTACCTTGGTTAGAGAGATTATCATATTGTTTGGAATATATATGTCCTTTAGTAGATTTCAATATGAACTACTAGTACATACTCCAAACACTAATGTATATAGACGTATTTTAGTGTGTAGATTCACTCATTTTGCTCCGTATGTAGCATAAAGTTGAGACACTTATTTTGGAACGGAGGGAGTACATATTTGCTATGATCTGTCAATCATTGAGATGCAATAGCATGCATGTTAGTCTCCTTTGTATTTGATGAAATGTTGCAACGGGCAACCTTGGACGCAAGATACATGTAACAGAAGCTGGAAGCTTCATAGCATTGTACTATCTCGCTGATAAATTACAGTACATACTATACAAGTACTTCCTCCGTTCCTAAATATAAGTCTTTGTAGAGATTTCACCATGAACCACATACGGATGTATATAGATGCATTTTAAGTGTAGATTCATTCATTTTGTTCCGTATGTAGTCCACCTAGTGGAATCTCTACAAAGACTTATATTTAGGAACGGTGTAAAGAGTTAGGTGTCGCACGGTGTCCAGAAAATATGGTGATAGTGTGAGGTGGGCCATGTAATCACTAACCCTGCATGTTTTCACTGCTCTTGCACTCCTCCGCCCTAAGAATGGAGAAAATTGTAATCTAGTAGTACCTCCTTTCGCCGAAAGCGTGGGACATCCAGCAGTCCTACCACCTCAGGAATAATGACCAATGAGCCATCAAATCACATAAACCCAACAGTAAGTTGGATGGACGAAGCACCCATCACTCTTGAATCTGCTTCTCCCTTCAACGTAGGCGCCAGTGAGAGGTCGCGTCCGCTCTGCCCCGGCATGAATGCGGCACCGATTCTTTGGAGCGGCACTGACCGTTTCGGGCAGGAAGCGCGCGCGGGCGATGGAGGGGCTTTGGGTGAGCCAGGCTGGTCAGGAGCGGGCGTGGTAGCTGTCCGCCTGTCCCTACCGGACGCCCGGAAATGAGAGGATGCACCGACTCTTGCGGCTAAAATCGTACACTACACACCATGGAACGCAACTACGCGTTGATCAGTCAAGAAATCAAAGTCGGCTTGCATGCGAGTTAAGACGTGGCCCTGCATGGTAGCTAAAACGGCATCTCTTAGTTGTTTGGATTAATTGTTGCATTTAGAGACAGAAATCAGGGCTTTGATTGGAGGAATGACTGGTCAAGTTTCTCCTTCTCTTCCAATCTGCTTGCACCTTGGTCCCGCTGCACCTTCTAAGGTGACTTATTACACCTTGACGGAGGGAGTCGTACGAGATAGGGTGGCACACTGACTGAGGTCGAATACAAGTGCCCAAAATTGTGTGCATGTTATAATAAGGATTCACTTAAAATAGTACGTGAGCGAACAGAGGGATCAATTGGACAGTGTTCCCGAGCAGTAGCGAGATGTGTGAGGTAAGATACACCGCTGGCGCTTTTAATTTTTCTTATTAATTTGTTTGTTTCACACTCTGACTGGTGGGACCCAACGTACTACGTGGAGAGAGGTAAGGTGACTAAGACTGCATTATTTCTGCACCACTGTGGATAGTCACCACCAAAGCCACATCACACGATTATGATTTAAGTCCCAATGACTCCCACACACACAAAAAACATGGCATGCTTGTCACACAAATGCAGGAATGTATAAAAGGTTATCTTCCTCTCGTTGAACATAACGGGATGGTTGTGTAGCTGGTTAGCCTGTTCGCTCATCAAACTTGAGGTCTCGGGTTCGATAACTACACTTGAGCATAATTCTTGCCAGGAGGATTCTTTAACTGGTCAAAATGGATGGATACGGAGCTATACGATCTCGTAGTGACCGTATAATCACCTCATCACGTATAAGCTACAGCCTCGGCGCTTGTTTTCTAGGGTTTGCACTCTTCACACTCTCTCAAGTATATATATATACACGATGGAGCCTCAGCGCTTGTAGTTGCTCTCTTCACACTCTCTCACCCTCTCCAGATCTAAACAAGACTTCGTTGGCCCCTCTCTCTTCCCTCACTGCTGGTCTGGTTGTAGTTGCTCTCTTCACGCTCTCTCACCCTCTCCAGATCTAAACAAGACTTCATTGGCCTCTCTCTCTCCCCTCACTACTGGTCAAAGAGCCAGCAGGATCCGTCCGCCGAGAAGGGAAGGAGGCTTAACATTGTCGCCGTCGGTGAGGGAGGGAATCCACTACCGGCGCAGCTGTTCACTTTCACCCAGCGGCGGCGCGGGAGGGCCTCCGACCCCTTCTTCTTCGCCGCCGTACATAGTGTGGGTCGAACGGCCTCCAGTCGCCCACCGAACCACACCCCAAGAACCTTAAGGTATAATTTACTTATTCCACATGCATTGCTCTAGCTGCATGTGGGCTTTTTCCGCTTCTGCACTCGAATCTAGGTGTTGGATCAAACAGGAAAGTAGTGGGGAACGTTGTATACCATGAATCTAGGACGTGGTTCAAAGAGGAAAGGAATGGGGGAAAGTAGTGGGAAAAGTTGTATAGCATGAATCTAGGACATGGTTCAAAAAGGAAAGGAAGGGGGAAAGTTGTATCGCATGAATCTAAGACGTGGTTCAAAGAGGACAGGAATGGGGGAAAGTAGTGGGGAATGTTGTATAGCATAAATCTAGGACGTGGCTCATAGAGGAAAGGAAGTGGGGAAAGTACTAGTACAGACTAGCTATCCAGCACCTACATTGGTTGAAAAGGGAAAACAATGACAAACGTAGTACGCACATCTGTAACGAACTGATCTTTTGTTTTGGGGGACAAGGCTGTAGAGTTTGAGCAGGACTAGATTTGCCGCGCTCACATAGGGAAAGGTGTCTAAAGATAACAAAACTGGGACCAACACAAATATTGCTCCTTGGTTGTTTGTTCTTTGTTGCAACAAACTGTGCATCACCCCAGTACATCGGTAGATGCACATGGTGCTGGTGCGTCCACTGTCCCGTGCAACTCTTTAGCTGTTGTTAATCTAAGGCCCTGTTTGGTTAAAAACTCCCTAGTCCCTACCTGCTTGGTTCCAGGGACTAAACATGGACTAGAGGTTATTAAATGACATGCTAAAAGACCATGTTACCCCTAGTAATGAACTAATAGAGACAAGGTGCGATGCATGGCAGGGGCAACTGTTGGAAGAAGTTCCAAAAAGACTCTCCCTCGGGGTCTTCTTTCTTTAGTCCCAAATGCCCACTTTTAGTCCCTAAAAGTCCCTCCTGTTTGGTTTAGATGGGACTGACACGGAGTTTTTTTAGTCCCTCCACCAAAATGTCCCTGTAAACAAGCACCCTCTAATAATGCCGCTGGAAAATTGATGCAATGCCACAGTTAAAAGCAAATTACATGTTTAACGAATTTTATTGTTAATATAATCTCTCTGTTAATATTAATCAATGCCACCGTTTGAGAAATGCTACTGTCTTGCTTTCTTTCCCATTTAGATAAGGTAGATGCTTCTTTTTGTTGGCTTCTGTGTCATCCACCGTTATTGACCACTAGTTGTTTCCTTTGCACCTCTGTGTAAACAGGGTTATCTACTTCACCTCGTTGCCATTGTGACCTTTTGTTGCACTGCACAAAACACTTTTGTTTTAAGAGTGTTTTGTGCAGTTCAACCAAAATGTCACACCGACAACGTTGCTTGATTGCTTGATCTTAGTGGAACTGCACAAGAGGAGATCTTACTTCCTATCCGTGTTGGCAAATTTGGTTCAGATCTTCTTCTTGTGAGTTGTTTGAATTCCGCGTCATGAGAGGTCAGTACTAGCCTTCTTTCACATGATTCTGCAGTGTGCTTTCATATGTTGTGCTACTTGTACGGTAATGTTGCTTGATTTTAGTGAACTGCACAAATGGAGACAAGACTTCCAATCTGTATGTGCACCGCAATATCCCATTGAGGTAAGATAAGGATATTTCACAACTGTTGGCCTGTATTTTGCCACTTTCATCAGAAAATTAATGTCATTGTTTAGTGCTATACTTGTGCAACCTAATTGACATGCCAAATCTTACATTGAAGGCGAAGCTTGTCTGTTATTGAACCAAGTGATGAAGGGGAAGAAAAAGCGGAAGAAAAACAAAAATCAACTCCTGGTGCTGTAATGAAGCACTGGAACTGTGATGACACAAGTAACGATATAGTTTTGCATCTTAATTTATTGCTATGCCTGGAACGAGCAATTGTTTTGCCACTGATTTGATGCCACTCTTAATGTAATACGTAATTATCTCTACTTGTGAAAACAGGGATCTTCTTTGAAGATACCATATATTTTAGTGGAACTCCACAAGAAGATGTTGGAAACATTAATCTAATCGAGGAGTATATAGTAAGCATGGCCACCACAGTAGATAGCAACAGATGGTTCCGGAGAAGTGCTTCATCTGTATGCTCTAGACAATAAGCCTCCTGACAAAGGTTGGTACTCCCCCACTGATTTCCTCCATATGATTGAGCTTTGTCATCTCTATTGGTGTTGTGCTACTGTTTAGATACTGTCATCAAAAAGTGGTATTGTCCTTGAGAAGTGCTTCATCTGTGCTGTTTTAAATATTACCTTTCATTTTTTTTGAGCAAACAGGGATGCTAGCATCTAGTTATCCTCTTGTCTTTGCACAACAGGATCATCCTCCTCTGAAGAAGTATATGGAGTACGTGAAGTGACTAGTTCCGATTATGCCAGGATGAAGAAGCCCTGTCAATCTTCTCATCAGAAGGAGCAGTTGAAGGATGGTTACATTACCCCCCACAAGACCAAACTAACTTCAGCTCAGAAGGACTGACAAATCTCCATTTTCTTGCTGTGATGTGCGAGTACAATGTTGTTCTAGGATTCTTTCCAGTGAGTTACATTTTTCTAAAAGTGTGCTCTGCATGGACCATGTAGGTGCCTGTTTAAACTATCAATTCATAGTAAAGCTTGCTTTATACTAATCACTTTTTTTGTATTTGTGCAAACAGGGGTGCTCAGCTTGATTTCAATGGGAACTGCAAAAAATGTTCATGAATACATCGAATCATTCATTTTCACCACAAGAAAGGAGGTGCCGATAAGTTCAAGGCATTGCAACATATAAGGGCGAAATCATACAAGCTAGGCGCGAATTTTGTTGATTTTGGTGGAGCTGCACAAAAAGAACAGCTGGTTTATTTAGCACGAGGTGCCATGTCAATGTCCGAACTGATGGCAAACCCTGCCCATTCCACAATAGTAGGCATTTGATATTTTTGACTGGGAAAACCTTGTCAAATTTTGCTCATTGATTTTAGCAACAAGACATGCGTTTGATATTTTCGAATGGGACGCCCTTTGCTGTCAGCAGCATCGATCCATTTTTTCTTTATTCTTTAGTTGTGAAGTAAATATTGGCTCTGACATATGAATCTCTGAGATGCATAATCATCGATTGTTTTGAATGTTCTCTATGAATTGCCAGGCTCGTGTGTTTGATTGCAATGTACAGGAACGCTAAAAAGCTGCTCAAACTCTTTGTACTCCTTCTGTTCCTTTTTACTTCGCACATTGTGAAAGTGCATACTTTTTTTATAAGATTGGTCAAAGTAGAGATACTTTGATTGCAGAAAAAACTTGTATGCAGACTAGAAAGGACCGGAGGGAGTACATGTGAAATTGCTGCAAACGAGGTGATCACCCTGGGAATAATGCTAGTACGTATTGTTTTGCATGTTCAGCCAATGCCAGTGATACAAGAATTCGAACTAATCGAAATAAATTCATGGATACACGGTCGGATTTCATATAAACATGCCGGATTTCATTACATTTCCTACATTCTTCAACTAAAAAGGGGTGCGCTGGAGGTGTAATTAATTAACCGAAGCTACCCACCTGTGTCCGGCTGAGCCGAACAGAAGCTTCATTGACTTAACTGCGGGTGCAGTTGTGTAACAGACATGTGGCCCAGATGCATGTTGGGCCCACGTGTCAGTCAGCCAACTGCACCAGCAGTTAAGTAGAAGCAGCGTCCTTCTCCAACATAGCTCTCCGACTCCACGTCGCCGCAAAGAAGCTAACCGGTCGTCAGTGGTCAACCCACCTAGCTTGGCTTCAACCGGAGGGTAGCAGCGGTGGCCTTACTTGGACCCGAGCAGCGACGACCTACCGTGTTCTACTCTTCCTCGTTTTCTGTGTGGCGCGGCCTCATTGGTAGAGGGCGGGGCCTCGACTGAGCCGGCGATGTCCTCTGTCTCGTTGCCAGCGGGCGGCGCCTCGGTGGAGAGGGGGAAATCCTCCCCCTCGTTGTCGGCAGGGTGGGGCCTCGACGGAGCCGGCGGTGTCCTCTGCCTCGTTGTTGGCGCCGCGGGGCCTCGGCGGAGTAGGGCCTCCTCGATGCCAGCGGAGCGGGGACTCGTCAGAGCCGGCATTGTCTCTGCCTCGTCCTCAGTCTCGCCAAACAATGCCTCGCCCGCTTCATCGCCCTCTTTGTAGGCGGCCGCAGCCTTCGCTACCCGCATGCGGTACCGCCAGCGCTCGAGGCGTCCCTCGCGGGCGGAGCGGTACGAGTAGAGCAGCTCCTGCTGCTCCACGGTGATCTGCTCCTCCGCCTACAGGTGCTCCTGGAGGAGATGGTAGTTGTAGGCGGCGTCGGCCTGCGCCTCCCGGAACTGCTCCTCACGCTTCTGCCTCACCGTGTCCATATATTGGGCATGGGCCTCGCCGATGGTCATGGTGCAATGCACCGACGAGGATGGCGCGGAGGAGGGGGTTGGCGCCGGATCGTCGACTACCATGTTATCCATTGGGACGTCGTCGTCCTCCGGCTGCCTATCGGCCAGCCAGTCGGTATGTGACGCCCGGATAATCAAGCTACAGTAAACCTCTACTGATGGAACCACGTCACCTCGGTTACCGTTGATAAACTCGAGATAGTTCAAAAACGATTCAAGTTAAACTATAAAATATAGGCAAACAGTAAAATTTTCAAATATCAAAACTAAAATGTTCGGGTTGTGTCAAATAAATCATAAGTAAATATGGTGCTGGAACCAAGCATTGATAAAATGTTTAAAGGCTCTAAAACAATAGTGAAAACAATTAAACAAATGCCTATTGAATTTATAAAATGCTAAAATTATTTTATTATGGGTTAAGGATTAATCTCACAGTAGTTTGTTGATAAATACAAATTTAGGCACTAGTGGTAACTTTTGTAAAACAAAGAAATAAAAATAAAAGAGGAACTAAAATAAAATAGTAAAAGAAAAACAGAACACAGAAATAAGAAAATAAAAAGGGGCCTAAGTTCTACTGTGCACTTAGGCCTACTAGCTACAGGTGCGGCCCAGCCCACCTGGAGTCCCCTCCTTCCTCCTACTGCTCATCCGAGCTCGGTGGCCCCCGGGCGCTCGTCCAGGCCGCGGATGGCCACGCGGCGACCATCCGCCGAGCCCCCGCACGGCTAAGGCCGTCCCCGTACCCCCGGGAAACCCTAGCTACCCCAGTTTCCCCCCTCTCTCTCTCTATCGCTCCCGCTGCGAGCTTGCCCGAGAGCTCGCCGCCGCGACGCTCGATCCCGCGGCCACCGTGCCACGATTGCCCCGCCGACGTGCCCGCACGGCTCGCCGCCGTCGACTACGTCGACTACGCCGAACGGAACGAGCTGGGAGGCCTCCACTCCGCCGCCATCTTCTTCTCCTTCCTTGGGTCGCCGCCGTCTATCGCCGTCGATTCCGGATGCTCCGCGCCTCCCCGAGCACCTTGCCACTTCCCTACGGCTCCCGGTGAGCCACCACGTCTTCCCCCCTCGCTCCCCCGCACGGATTCATCACCGTAGCCGCCGTTGCCATCGCCGCCCGAAGCCCACTCCGCAACGGAGCTCGTCACCGTCGTCCTCGTCGATGTCGTGCTCACCCGAGCTCGCCACCGTTCTCTAGGCCTCGCCAGGACCCCGTAGAGCCTCCCCAGTAGTCTTGCCGTGCCGTCTAGCCGCAGTTCGCGCGAGGGCCAAACTCCGGCATCCGCTCCGCCGCTCGCCGCCGTAGCTTCCGGCCGTTTACGGCCGCACCGCTCCCGTAAATGGATGCGGCGTTGAACGCTCGTTCGAACGAGCCTAAGCACGCCCCGAACGGAGCACCGTAGCGTTTTTCCGGCCAAGTCCGGCGAGCTCCGCCGCGTTTTTGGTCGCCGGAGCTCTCTCCGGCGCCGACGCCGACGTGGCTCGATGGGCCCCGCCCCTGGGTCGCTGACCCGTGGGCCCCTGGGACCCGGCTGCCCTGTTGACTTTAGTCAACTGCTGACTGGGCAGGCCCCAACCACTGACTGGTGGGCCCAGGAGCCCCACTTTGACCAGTTGACTGAGGTCAACGCTGACTGGGCCGGCTCCTGTCACAGACATGTGGGCCCCCGCTCTGATAATTAGTTTAATAAATGTTTAAAAAAAACAAGTAACTATACTAGCCTAAACACTCACTGACATATGGGGCCCACCCCTCTAATTAGACTGTTAGTTTAGTTTAAATTACTGTTAGACTAACAGAGGCTGACATGTCGGTCCCACTGGACCCACCTGTCTGGTTTGATTGGTCAGCCGACCTGTTGACCTGCTGACGTCAGCGTTACCTCATGCTGACGTCATAATTCATTTTTGCTAAATTCAAATAATTCCAGAAATTCAAATAATCTTTGAAAATTCATACCTTTTAAACCGTAACTCGGATGAAAATGTTTTCTACATGAAAGGTGCTCAGAACGACGAGACGAATTCGGATACGTAGTCCGTTCGTCCACCCCACCTCCCTAACCTATCGAACTCGCAACTTTCCGCCTCCGGTCCGTCTGTCCGAAATGCGAAACAGCGGGAATACTTTCCCGGATATTCCCCCCCTTCACCGGTACCACCTACTGTCGCGTTAGGACACACCTAGCACTGCTCATTGTCATGTCACGCATCGTCATGTTTATGTTTGCATTGTATTTACTGTTTCTTCCCCCTCTTCTCTCCAGTAGACTACGAGACCGACACTGCTGCTGCCCAGTTCGACTACGGAGTTGACGAACCCTCCTACTTGCCAGAGCAACCAGGCAAGCCCCCCCTTGACCACCAGGTATCGCCTATTCTTCTCTATACTGCTTGCATTAGAGTAGTGTAGCATGTTACTGCTTTAAGTTAATCCTATACTGATGCATAGCCTGTCATTGTTGCTATAGTTGTTACCCTTACCTGCTATCCTACTGCTTAGTATAGGATGCTAGTGTTCCATCAGTGGCCCTACACTTTTGTCCGTCTGCCATGCTATACTACTGAGCCGTGATCACTTTGGGACGTGATCACGGGTATATACTATATACATTATATACATGACATATGTGGTGACTAAAGTCGGGTCGGCTCGAGGAGTACCCGCAAGTGATTCTGATGAGGGGGTTGAAAGGACAGGTGGCTCCATCCCGGTAGAGGTGGGCCTGGGTTCCTGACGGCCCCCGACTGTTACTTTATGGCGGAGCGACAGGGCAGGTTGAGACCACCTAGGAGAGAGGTGGGCCTGGCCCTGGTCGGCATTCGCGGATAATTAACACGCTTAACGAGTTCTGGGTATTTGATCTGAGTCTGGCCATTTAGTCTATACGCACTAACCATCTAAGAGGGAGTAGTTATGGGTATCCCGGCGTCGTGGTATCAGCCGAAGCACTTCTTGACGTCAGCAACTGAGTGGCGCGCGCCGCATTGGACCGTAAGCTCGCGCTTGTATTAAGGGGGCTAGGTCTGCTTCCGGCCGCGTACGCAACGTGCAAGTGTGCATAGGGCGATGGGCCCAGACCCCAGCGCGCATAGGGTTAGACCGGCGTGCTGACCTCTCTGTTGAGCCTAGGTGGGGCCGCGACATGTTGATCTTACGAGGCCGGGCATGACCCAGAAAAGTGTGTCCGGCCAAATGGGATCGAGCGTGTTGGGTTATGTGGTGCACCCCTGCAGGGAAGTTTATCTATTCGAATAGCCGTGTCCCTCGGTAAAAGGACGACCCGGAGTTGTACCTTGACCTTATGACAATTAGAACTGGATACTGAATCAAATACACCCTTCCAAGTGCCAGATAAAACCCGGTGATCGCTCTCTAACAGGGCGACGAGGAGGGGATCGCCGGGTAGGATTATGCTATGCGATGCTACTTGGAGGACATCAATCTACTCTCTTCTACATGCTGCAAGATGGAGGCTGCCAGAAGCGTAGTCTTCGACAGGATTAGCTATCCCCCTCTTATTCTGGCATTCTGCAGTTCAGTCCACTGATATGGCCCTTTACACATATACACATGCATATGTAGTGTAGCTCCTTGCTTGCGAGTACTTTGGATGAGTACTCACGGTTGCTTTTCTCCCTCTTTTCCCCTTTCTATACCTGATTGTCGCAACCAGATGCTGGAGTCCAGGAGCTAGAGATCCCGAGGATGATTCTACATGGAGTTCGGCTTCGAGGAGTAGTTTGGAGGTCCCAGGCAGGAGGCCTTGCCTTTTCAATCGTTGCTACTTTTGTGCTAGCCTTCTTAAGGCAATCATGTTTACTTATGTCTGTACTCAGATATTGTTGCCTCCGCTGACTCGTCTATGATCGAGCAATTGTATTCGAGCCCTCGAGGCCCCTGGCTTGTATTATGATGCTTGTATGACTTATTTATGTTGTAGAGTTGTGTTGTGATATCTTCCCGTGAGTCCCTGATCTTGATCGTACACATTTGCGTGCATGATTAGTGTACGGTCAAATCGGGGGTGTCACAAGTTGGTATCAGAGCCAACTGCCTGTAGGAATCCCCCTTTCCACACTCCTTGGCCCAAGTCGAGTCTAGACATTACAAAAACTTTTACTAACATGGCTGTGTGTCTTACGGGCCCACGTCGCCATTGGGTGGTACTAGGATCTTTTACTCCTCGACCTTTACTCTGGGACTCTGAACTCTCTTCTATTCGGGTGAAGTGAATTTTGCTAATTCTAACATTAGGATCTCATTATCACTTTCACCCGGAGAGCCCCTTATTACTGATGATCGTCTGTTGCACGTGAAGACCCTGAAGATACTCTCCGCTGATAACCCGAGAACTTGTGTTCATCGCTTTTGCAATTCCCTTTCATCGATAAACTCCTATGGATAACCACGTATACTCGCCATTCATACAATGTTTTCCAGATGATCTTGTTATTACAAGATACCCCAAAATTCTCTTTGTTGTTCTAAGAATCCTTTGAGCTTATTGCCTTGCTGTTCCTTGTCACCTGAATACCCCTACGGATAATTCTCGCACTTACCAAGTATCCGCTCATCCCCAAATCATTCATGTATTTCACAAAGTCTTCGAAATACCATTCGATCTTCCGAAAATCCTCAGCAGCCTGTTGCTCTTGAAATTCTTGCTTACTAGCATTATGGTTAATCCCATAAGTCTCGTAATCTTATTGGCATCTCTTGTCATTATCATTTTGAGTCCGTTGATTCAATTTGTTGCGAATGCTCGCAATCCTCAATCATATCCTAGAATTCATTCTTCCGGCTCAGATGTCATTTTAAACGTAGCTGGATCTCGACCTATCTAATTGCCATAGATTGTACCCCTAAGCCTACTCAACTTATCCATCCTTGATCAGAGCGTTGCTTCTGACCCCCTGATTTGGAAATCATAATTCTTTTGCATTTGAACTTTGAGTTAGTCAGTTGTTTCTATAATCAGATCTCCTTGCATACTTCTTCCTCTGGTTGAGTATAGATGCTCACATCAGATCCCTTGTGGACCATCGGTTTCTTTGTTGGATTTTATCCGACAGTGTCCTTCATATTGAATAACCTTGTGAGCCTTTCCATGGGTATATAATGCCTTTGGTAAATTGTATCATCTGCTTTTGAACAATGCTCTTCTTTCGAGCTTGTAATATTTACTCCGAAGTTTGTGGTATATGCTCCTAAGATGCCTTGATGGGTTGAACCTATGCCTTTCATAATATGTGTGAAGTCGAAAGTTTTCATGAGTCATACTCTTCTGGTATTTTGCCAGATAAAATTTCAACACTACAACTTCTTTGAAAAATGAGAAGTGAATGAAAGGTTATGCATTGGAGAAGTGGGAGTCGACCTTGAACCTTTGTGTTCATGCCCATGGACACGATGTAGATCCTATCATGGAAGCTCCTTATAATAATAACTATTTCCCTGGTATAATATCATCTGGTATCGGTGAATTGATCCTTTGCGATCGTGGTTCCGACCATGTTCTCCTTTAAATACCATTTCCTATGCAAGTTTAAAGTAATTGTCTTCTATAGAGCAATACCCCAATCCATCCTCTACTTTGATCTGTCGTCGAGTATTACCCCCTGGTATCTCGAGATTATCATGGAACTGCATAACTTCTTATGAGTTTTTCATCAAGTGCTACATTCTCACTGATTCCAATTTTCCACGGGCTCTGAGTTATTAGTCACTCGAGAACACCGATAAGTGAATCGATTCCGCACTCCGATTCTATAACTCTAAGTAATTCTTGTTGCTTACGAGTTTAATAATCCTTCAAGTCATTCCTAGCCTTATCGGCTATATCATTATCGTGCAAACTTTTTTTTTAACTGTGCTACCCGGTCCTTCCCGGAACACAACTTTCAATGATGAGCTAAGCTTACGTCGATCTTCCTCGTCATATTAGTTCGCCTTGAACAACAAGCTTGATTTCAAGTTTGTGCCGTACCCTTGGTTCCATTAACCTATCGCTTTCATCATTCCTCCGACTTGATGTCATCGCCGATAGATTACATCTTCATGAAATCTCTCGACAAATGTGTCATGATCAGCACCAACATTTTGAGCTCTTCCAGGATATCAGTCGAAATTCATGATGAGAAAGACCATCCTTGCCCTCGATGATTAGTATTATCATCGACCACTCTACTACCTTTCCTCCAACACAAACTTGTTCTTGTTTTGTGTTATACCTTGAGTTCCTTGCAATCCAGCAATTGTTCTTCTTTACACTGGAGTATTACCATCTTTTATGTCAAGAATGTCGTGAGAGTTTCACCACCTCTTAGGAAATTCTTGATACAGTGATGCTTCTCACCATCATCATTCTTCTCTTGGTCCCTGTGTTGAGTGAACTTTGTTATGAGAATTTAATATCTCTAGCAACCTTGTTACTTCAGAGTTAATGGATAATAATTCCAATGTAGTGTGTTGGTTGCTAAATTTCCATTCCGACGTTGTTCATGCAACCCAGCCCATATTTCGGGTGCCCCTTTCAACCAATGTTTAAATTGTGTATGTTTTCCTCGAGCATACATCATTATACCATTTGATCTGACAAATGTTATCTCCTTGTTCACATAGTTGTGGAAATCCATCTTTTGTTAATCTCGATGAATTGTCGCTGATTCCATCAGCCACCTCCTCATCCTCTTGTTGGTTTACTGTGGGACTCTTGTTTCGGAACTCGCTTCCATAGTTCATTTCCCAAGAATCTTACAATGTCATCTCGTCAAATTGTGCCGCACCTTTTTCTTCGCAGGCATCCTGAGTCTGAGGTATCCTGACACCAATCAGATCTGAATCTCGGTCAGATATGATGGTTGGAACATTTTTCCAAGAGTCACAACATTGGTCTTTATATGGCCCGGTAAGGTGATGACATGCCTAGCACACCTGGCCGGAGGACCTATTGTTATAGTTTCCATCTTAGCAAGGTTAACCATTCTCCCATGAGGAAATTGTAAGACTTATTCTATAAGTTGTTCCTGATGAATCCTCTCTATATCCAAGTCCAACCTTTGCTTGAAGACCATGTCAATGCTATCTCGAAGCATTTCTGTGGTACTCTGATTTTCAACAAGAGCATTTGAAGCCCAATGCTAAATGTTTTCTTGCTCAATTATCCAAACACCGTTGTATGGGTAATGTCATGAAATTTCTCTCCCCTACCTAAAGAGTTTTCTACATTATATCCTGTCATGAATATAATGCTCAGCTGGTCCTTGGGAAGGATATACCATTGAGCTATGTGTTTAAACACATTTTCCTTTCCATTCTTCTGTTTAATCTGATAATCATATTTTCCTTTCCATTGTTTGGTTTAACCTTTCTGGTGATCTATATGACCTAAGCAGTAATATTCTCCTGCTTATGTAAACACCTCGGTGTACAACTCTGTCAGTAAGACCCTGTTACTATTGTTGATGACATTTGGGGCGCACTGTTTCGGAAGCTGACCTGTGGGCCTACTAAGTTGACGCATACCAAGGGCTTTGTCAACTTAGTCAATATAATCCATTCTAGCTGCAGTGATCGTACGATGTCCATCCAACGGCTGTCGTGCTTCTTCAACCTCTGGTCTTCTTGGTCCAGCCGCCCAAAGCAGCGCCGGTCGTGCCGCTTGCTCCTGCCTCCCGTAGCCGGTTGTGCTGCCGCGCAGGCCTCACCGCCCCTACTACTCCCACCGCTGGCCAGGGCATCCCTCCACTCACCCACAACCCCTGTTATTCTGCAGCGACGGCAACCTCACACCACAGCAGAACCAGTGAACCCTCATACTCCTCTCCGCATGGGCATCCACTGTTGCGTCTTCCCCGGCTCCGCGTCGTCCCCTTCCTAGGCCTCGCCGTCGTCCACCGCCCTGGTGCTCTCGGTGCGGCGTGGTCAACATGGTCAAGGAACGACTTCCATAGGAAGAGTACTGTACATCGAGAGGCTGACAGCTGGGTCCACGACAGCTGCAAGGAAGTGCCTCCTTATTACGCGGAAAATAATTATTCCTCCACCTCACAGCAGGGACCCACCGGACGGGCCACCGTATTTGGCGAAAAAAACGTTTCCCCCTGACTATTGGGACCCACCGGACGGGCCAACGTATTTCGCAAAAAAAACGTTCCCCCCGTTGTCAGCTCGGACCCACCGGAGGTGCCTCCTTATTACGCACAAAAAAAAGAATACTCCCCCTGCTAGTTGGGACCCACCTTGGTGGGAGGCTGACTTGTGGGCCTACTAAGTTGACGGGGATGGAGTGCTTTTTCAACTTAATCAATATGAACGATTCTAGCTCCAGTGACCGCACGATGTCCATCCAACGGCCGTAGTGCTTCTTCAACCTCTGGTCTTCTTGCTCCAGCCGCCCAAAGCATCGCCGGTCGTGTCGCATGCTCCTGCCTCCCGTGGCCGGCTGTGCTGCCGCAGAGGCCTCACCGCCCCCTACTATTCCCACCGCTGGCCAGGCCCTGCGGCGACGGCAGCCTCACACCGCAGCCGAACCAGTGAACCCTCGTACTCATCTCCGCGCGGGCTTCCACTGTTGCGTCTTCCCCTGCTCCGCGTCGTCCCCTTCCTAGGCCTCGCTGTCATCCATCGCCCTGGTGCTCTCGGCGCGGTGTGGTCAACATGGTCAAGGAACGACTTCCATCGGAAGAGTACTGTACGTGGAGAGGCTGATAGCTGGGTCCACGACGGCCGCAAGGAAGTGCCTCCTTATTAAGCGCAAAATAATTATTCCTCCACCTGACAGCAGGGACCCACCGGACGGGCAATTGTATTTCGCGAAAAAACGTTTCCCCCTGACAGATGGGACCTACCAGCTACATGTTCGCACGCAAGGAAGTGCGTCCGAAAAAAAACGATTTGCCCCCCTGACTGCTGGGACCCACCAGCTACATCTTCGCAGGCAAGGAAGTGCCTGACAGTCGGGACCCACCTGGTCGAAGCGTACGTAGCGTTGTCATTCTGGTCGCGAACGTGTACGTACATACTGGTCGATGTAGAGGCGCGCATGTGTCGTTGTAGAGGCGCGCACGTAGTATGTACACGTACGTACAGCGGCCACTGTGCAAGAAAGAAAATACGGCCACGTACGTATATACGGGCAGGGTCTCGAACGCCTACTCGCGCATACGTACGGTCAGGGCTCATGTACATGGCTGAGTCGGAACGGAGAAACATCGTCATCGTCGTGTTCATGGGGAGCCAACCGGCTGGGTCAGAACGGAATGCGTCGTCATGTTCATCGGGAGGGCTTGGACGGAACAGCCGATGGAAACGAGGCCTAGCGTACCGCGGAACGGAGGAAACGGCCTTGTGTTTGACCGGCCACGGTCGAAACGGGATCCTGTTCATCAGGAGGGGTCTGGCGTACCGCAAAACGGTGGAAACGGACCTCCTACGGTCGAAACGGGGGTCCTGTTGATCGGGAGGGGTCTGGCGTACCGCCAAACGGAGGAAACGGACTTGTGTTGGAGCGCTACGGTCGAAACGGGGGTCCTGGTCATCGGGAGGGGTGTGGCGTACCGCAAAACGGGATTCCATCGGATATTGTTCATCTCCACCATCGACCCCTCCAGCCTTCACGGGCTACTGTTCATCCACCGTCGACCTCCTCCAGCCTCCACCTGCGACTGTTCATCCACGGGCTCCTGTTCATCCAACCTCCACCACGCGCTACTCCACCGGCTACTGTTCAACCAGCCCTCTCTACGGGCTCCTGTTCAACCACCCCTCCACGGGCTACTGTTCATCTAGCCCTCCACCATCTACTGTTCATCCTGCCCTCCACGGGTGGTACTGTTCATCCTGCCCTCCACGGGCTCCTGTTCATCCAGCCACAACCGGCTCGATCGATCGGGGTCCTGTTCATCCAGAGGCAACACCACGGGGTCTTGTTCATCCAGCCCCACCGGGAACTGTTCATCCAAACCCCCCAGCAACGCTCACTGTTCATCCAAAGGCAGCATCGATCGGCTTCAATTAGCAGCAGTAGCGAAGGAATCGCTCGATCGAGTTCAGTTAATAGCCATCGATCGATCACTCGGGTTCAGTAACGCATAGCCTGCAGTGCAATCGCTCGGGTTCAGTTAAAGCCCAACGCCTCGCTCGGGTTCAGTTAGAGCCCAACGCCTCGCACCCACGCGCGTGCGTGTATGAGAGAAACGTGCATCGCTCGGCCCCGACCACCCACCGTAACCGGGAACACCCCAATATTTTCCTCGCCCTCGCTTCTACCACGTTTTTTTCTGTCATGGACGGCCCAAAGAATGTCATGCAGTAGCGTCTCCGGGCCGCCCAGGATGAAAGCCCAGTTTCTATCATGATTTTTTGTCATAGAAGTAGGACCCCACCACATCTATGATGATACCGGGTTTTGTCACAATTACCGTCATAGAAGTGTCATAAGTATGACAGAAAAAAATTCGTTCGGCCCATAATATCAGGGATGTGTCTTTTTTTTGTAGTGTTAACAACAGCAAAAGGTTGGTATAAGGACATGCGACAGTGGACGCATCAGCACAATGTACCTACAAGGAGGCATAAAGTTGTGATGCCGAGTTTGTTCATGCTCTGTGAGGGCAGCAAATCTAATCCTGGACATACTCTCTTGACTTGTCCACCAGCCGCCACTTTCTATCCTTTTTTCAACCAATAATAGATCTATTCCTTATCCAGTTTGTACTGAGTTTTCGCATTATTTCCCTTTTCAACCAAGAGACCGGTTGGGTATCCGGTCTCTACTACTTTCTCCTTGTTATTTCCTCTTTGAATCAAATCCTAGATTCATGCTACGACTTCCCCCCTTCTTTGTTGTTTGAACCAAGTCCTAGATTCGAATGCATGAAGTAGCTTTACCTCTAATAATACTTAAAATTTAGGTGGATTTGTAAGAGCTGATGGACGTAGAAACAGATGCGCATGCAGACACGTGGGGAGCTGGGGCAGTAGAGCAAGGCCACTTTCGAAGAACTTGAACCTAAGGGTCGTCGGGATGTCGGCGGCAGCAGGTCCGATCTGCGCACAATACGGCAGGGAGGAAGAAGGGTCGGAGGACCTCCCCAGCCGGCGCTGTGTCGGAGAGAACGACACGGGCAGAGGATCGGGCCCCACGGGCAGTTGTGGGTTTCCTCCCTCGCCGGCGATGACCGCGTGAATGATGCACCTTTTAGTCCTCTACACACACAGGCCGAATGGATCCGGGCGGATCTGTGACCAGCGGTGAGCAGAGGGAAACTGTCGCTACCACTATCTTGTTTAGATCTGCAGAGCATTAGAGAATGAAGAGAGCAACCCTAGTAAAGCAAGCGCTCAGGCCCCTGCGTACATATATAGTGGAGTGATTATATTTTTCTCTCCAGAACAAGCGTTTCAATTTGTGTACGTGGCATTAAAGAAAAGAAACTCTCTATTTAAGGTGACTAACTGTACGACTCCTACTTACTACTAGTAGTAGTATTGTTCACTTGTGCTCCCCGTCCCTCCATTCATTGAACAACCCCACGAGTGAATAAACATATAGTACTAGTATTTATATAGAATGAACAAGCTCGAACTATTTTCGCGTAGTTAAAAGTTGAGGGCGGGGCTTTTCCCGGGCAGTACGCGCGGCAGTTTTCACGTAGGCGGCTTGACAGAGAGGCGAGGAGGGTGAGGGAGTAGCGGATTCAACTTACTTACTGCTGGAAAGGTTGGGTTGTGCGATTTGACGGCGCGTTACTGCTGGAAAGACTTCTGATATGACTACTCACTATAGTCATGAATTACTGGCGGTACGACCGGGGTGATGCCCACCTTTGGTTCCGCACTCTAATCTGGTGCATGACATGTTGAGCCGGATGCTGGCTCTCCCACATTTTGGTGAAGTATGTAGTAAGAAGGAGCAAAGAATCATGCGGTATATACTAGTACTACTACTCACGTCAGAGGAGTGCGAACCACGGCAGCCAAGTGAACCAGCAGTAGAAAACAATGTGGTGATATGGCCATAAAAAACATTGTGCTACGGTCCAGACTGTAGCATGTACAGTACTACTCCTCTTTGTTTGGATCCCTGAGTTAGTGCTAGTTTGGGTTGAAATAGCCTCAAATTCTCCAAACAGGAGGGGTTAGTTTGAGCTAGTATGCTCTAACCCAGCTAAAAAATCTAGCCCGGTGGAGAGGTTCTAACTGGGTTAGTTCTCCTCGGGCCCACTAAAAGAGAACTAACAAAATCTCCCCTGCCAGCACTAGATCGCTCCCTCCCCCCCCCCCTTGCACGACTCCTCTCTGTTCACCATCGGGTCGCCCGCCCAAGCGCCGCTCCGCCGCTCGCCCTCTCTCTCCTCCGGCTGCCCTCTCCCTCCAGCCTCCGCCTCCCTCATCCGGCCGCCCTCTCCCTCCAGCCTTCGAAGCTCGCCCCGCTCCCCCTTCACCGGTCATTTTTCTCCCTCTGTCGTGCACGGCGGTGGTGTATCTACCGGGGAGGTCGCGAGAGGGGTGAGTTTGTTCGTTCATTCTCTGTCTCACAGCCATATCATTGATCTTGCTCGCTCTAGCGCTAATTCTGATTTGGAAAAGTAGTTCCTAATTAAACTTGGTATAGATTTGTGGTGCATGCATGGAATTGTTTGATGCTGCTTGAGGAGGTAATAAATCTTTCTAGAGGCCCAGAGATTCAGGTCACCTTTCTAGGTATTTCAGTTCCAGGCTTGCATTATTTCTAGAGGCCCAAAGATTCAGTTCACCTTTCTAGGTATTTCAGTTTCACGCTGGCATTATTTCTAGAGGCCCAAAGATTCAGTTCACCTTTCTAGGCATTTCAGTTTCAGGCTTGCATTATTTCTAGAGGCCCAAATATTCAGTTCACCTTTCTAGGTATTTTAGTTTCCGGCTTGCATTATTTCTAGAGGCCCAAATATTCGGTTCCCAGTCGTCGGCAGGTGGCCCTGCTACTCATGCCAGTGTCGACCTCAACTCGCAAGCGCCGGCGTCGGAGGGGTTCCCAGAGCTTGGGCTCTAGACAGCCTTCCTCCAGAGCGACGATGACGAGCTCCTCCCTGGGTGCGTGAGGGGCTCCGGGCTCCCTCCCTATTGTGAATGACTTCCGTGATGATTTAGCTCATGCTTTGTTTCATGGAGTGTATTTTTTGTGAAGCTTGATTGACGACTTGTATGTTTAAGTGGGATATCTCATTTGTATGGACAAAGTAAAAATTATCATGTTTTGCATGCTTGATTTGTAAAGATGGTTTGTTTATGTCAATTGTGAGCGGGAGGAGGCCACACAAGAGCCGACCACACCAAATCCAGCAGGAAATAGGGTCCAAAGTAGTCAAATGATTGAGAAAGAGCATTTATTGTCAATCTAACCCTGCCATCCATACACCTCTTTGGTTTAGAGTTAGTTCAGGGTTAGAATCTAACTCTAACCTCTAACTGGGTTAGAGTTCTCCTCATCTCGGTTCATTGCCATGATACATTCCCCATTCCTATGTTTTCAGTATCCTGCGAATCAAAGAGGCCCTTAGACTGGTTTAGGTCCGGTCGTTTTTTATAAATGGATATGTCCAAAATTTAATGAACGTGCTCTTGTTTCTATGAAAATAATCCAATTTTATTCAGTAATTCATTTATTTATTTATTCTTCTGCTGGGGGTTCGCATGTAATTCGTGAGGTCTGAAATGTAAAGTACCCCGGCATATGCTCCGAGGCGTGCATGCACTACGACCCAGATGCTCTATGTCCCACATGTCAGCGAAAGGGAGCACGTGGAAATAGCCTAGGAGTACATACAAGAGGATAAATGCGTGAAAAAATATGTACGGTGAAGCGTAGCTGCGGTTCGAAAAGGAGACCTAAAGCGATGACAGGTATAGGTCGCACGCACCCAACTAGTGGTACTAGAGATACGACTAATTTTTCCCTAAAAAAGAGGTACGAGTGCTCGGCACTCCTATTCTATCAACACGAGTCCCATTTGACAACAGCGCCCGTGCTACAGTTAGCTCTTCTCCCTCGTTTCTCTCTTCTAATTTTAAACTCAGCCGACGCCCGGTGGGCGGGGTGGGGATTTGCCGATGGTCGGTTTGCTCAACTGCGGCCCCACCTCACAGTGAAAACGTTACGACTGGAATAGAAATGTCATATACTCCCTCCGTTCCTAAATATAAGCCTTTTTAGATATTTCAAATGGAATACAACATACGGATGTATGTAGACATATTTTAGAGTGTAAATTCACTCATCTTGCTTCGTATGTAGTCAGTTGCTGGAATCTCTCGAAAGACTTATATTTGGGAACGGAGGGAGTACTATACTAATAAAACATTAAGGCCACGACACGATGCAGTGCCGGTTATAGGAGACAAGAAGAAGAGATGCATCCATCGACGACGTCCACATCATCGACTCAAGGCACCGGCCCACCGAACGGCGGCTAAGTAGCAGCGGCTTTCGTGGCCAGGTCGACGTGCTTCTGAAAAATGGCGTCCAAACATTCCAGCCGCTGGAAGAAGGCCAATGTCTTTATGTCCTCACTGGACTTGTACTGGCCTATGTAGACGATTTCCTCGTAGACATGGATGTGTAGGTCGACGGTTTCTTGCATGGCGAGGCGCTGTGCGGCGAGCGCGGCCTCGAGGTGCACATTCTTCATCGCGACCTCCGGCACCTGCAGGGCCACCAGGGCTTGAAATAGTTTGTCACCATGGAGGCCGATGAGGGTGGCAGGAAGTGACGAGCCTGGGCGCACGGGCTGGAGCAGTACGGCAAGGTCGTCCACGTGCTTCTTGACGGCAGTGAACTTGCGGATGGAGTGGACCATCATGTCGTCCATGCGAGAGGCGAAGCCGGAGTCGGCGAGGGCTACGACGCAGGCGGTCGCCAGCACCGTCTGGAAACGCCACGTGGTGCGGCACTGTCGTGGTTCTAAGACTGACAGTAGAATGGGGGTAGGTATGAGGAGGCGAGATCCTAGCTACGGTGAAGTTGTGCACGCAAGATTTACGAGTTCAGGCCCTTCTCAGAGGAAGCAACAGCCTTACGTCTCGGTGCCCGGAGGCTGGTCGATTGGATTATGCGTGAACTTACAAGGGGTGCGAACCCTTGTCCCAGAGGAGGGGGTGGCTTATATGAGTGCGCCAGTACCCCAGCCATCCCCCGTTACATAGGGTTCAATGTACATAAAGAGGGGACGTTACTGGTAACGTCAGCATTAAAGACATATAAATGATCATTAAGACTACGGAGTGAACGCTTGACCGTTGTCATCGAGAGTGATCTTAGGTCTTCTGTACTCTGAGTGGTTTCTGATATGGTCGAATGATTATATCCCGGTCAAATGGAATTGGGCTATCCGAGTGAACCCATAGTCGAGTGAGTTGTGTACTGTGGTGATTTCAATCAGTAGGATCTGCTGTCCTTTGAATGTCCTTGACTGTAGGGCAGTGTCCTTCGGTAGGGTGCTTAGATCAGGCCTATTTCCCCACCCTAGGTATATGTCATCGTCATTAGCCCCCGAATGGTTCTGTGTCCGAGTGGAGATGGAGTTGAAGGTGGTTCCAACCCAACTTTCATGCTTCGGAAGCATTTTACATGGATTGGTGAACCATGCAAAAACTTCGACCTCATTTTCAGTTGCCTTGAGCCATTCAGAGGTTGTCGAGTGAACTTTGGTGATCAGCTTCGAGTTTTTGATATGGTATAAAATCTCCGGCATGATTGACTGCTCTGTCGTTCCCGGATATCGCGGGATTCGAAATTTGGGGATGCGCGCGGGGCGGAGAGGGCCACGGTAATCGGAGTGGATTAGGCAGGGGCGACTTGATCCCCGCACCACCTTTTTCACCACGTACCGCACGCGCGCCTGTTGTGGGATTTGACAGGATTGCCTGTGCCCACAAGTCAGTCACTCAGGGAATAAGCCCATATAAGGCGTCTGGGCCGGTGCCTTTGCACTGTGCGCCCTATTTCCTTTCTTCCTCCTCTGCTTCTCCACTGCATCCGCCTCCTCCCTCGATGCCACCGCCCAGCCTGAGCGCAACCCGCAGTGATGGAGAAGGACAAGAGGGCGGCCCTGGATCATGCGAAGAAGGCGATGGCGAAGGCGAAGGGCAAGAAGATGAGCCAAGGAGGGTCGTCGTCAAGATCCGGCCTGCCGCCCGCCTGGATTCAGGGCGACTGGATTCGCTCCATGATCTAGTAGGAGGACCTGGAGGATCTGGGGGAGGGAGATTGATTGCCCATGGCTCCTGGCGGCTTAGGGAGGACGAGACCGAGCTGCGTCATCAAGAGGGTGAGTGTGTCCTTCTCGCCACTCACGTCGACCGCGGTTTCTCTTTGCCCCCACATCCATTTTTCTGGGGTTTTCTGAATTTCTTTGGAGCCCAACTTCATCACTTTTGTCCCAACACCATCACATACCTTGCTACATTCATGTCCATGTGCGAAAACTTTCTGGGGTGTCGACCGCACTGGGGTCTCTTCAAGCACATTTTCACTTGTCGTTCTCAGTCTATATAAAAGTCTAATCCGAGTGATGAGAGGACACACGTGATCTAGATGTGTGGAGGTTTAGGGATCCAGATTAGGGGTAAAAGCACTTTCCCAGCTATGATTCTTCCCGAGTCAGTCAGAGGTTGGCAGTCGACCTGGTTCTTATTGCAAGGACCAGCCGACTCCTGGACAGTCGACTGGCCTTCCCCTGTTTTCCATGGATCGAGTTGAGAAACTCTCCCCCTTGAAAGTGACTCCAGCTGAGAAAGTGGAGGTGAATATGTTGGTTGATCGAGTAGTCCAACTTGTCCGTGATGGTGTGACTGGCATGGACTTGCTAGAGGTATTTCTCAGTCGACGTATCCAGCCACTCCAAGCCCGCGATCATCCAATGTGGATGTACTCAGGTATTGAAGACATCACTCGGATCCACCCGGAAGAAGTCGATGAGGAGACGGTGGCGCAATGGTTGCAGGGCATCACTAGCAACAAGGAGAACCCTAGGGGGTCTAGGAGGGTCCCTCCATTCGACAACACCAACGAACCAGACAAGGTCCGACTGTTTCCTTTCGAGTGTCTTTTTGTTCTGACATGTAATTGCTTTTGAAACCGACTGATACCCGGTCGACTCTGTGTCCTGCAGATTTATACTGAGATGTATTCGATGCCCAACGGGGAGCAGGAGCAGGAGCAAGAGGGAGAGGCGAGCGGGGGTGACAGCGGCGACTGGCATTCTGATGGAGGCGAAGACAATGAGAGTGATGACTCAAGCAATGGCGAGGAAGTTGGGTCTCCTCCTCGCTCGGAAAGACGCTCCAAGCAGAGGCAAAACCCAGCGAGTGTCCATGGCAAGGCGACTGCACCGACTAGATAAACTTCAAAGCGCACTCGAACATCTTCTCCTGTGCCGATTGAGAAAACTCCGAAGCAGCCCAAAGTCGCGCCTTCAAAGCCCCGGAGGGCCTTGCCCAAGATCAAAGTGGCCTTCCCTATCGCTTCTGGGTAATCATCGTGCTCGACCTCTTAGTTTTGCACAACTTGAATTTTGGTCGACTCACTTTCTTGTTCTGACCGAGTGAATTCTGAAATTTGCAGTGCTGCTACCTGTGGGACTTCTATTTATAAAGATGGTGACAATGAGGAGATGGAAGACGCAGCCACTTCCAACGCGGGTATAACTCTTGTCATCTTGCCTTTACTTTATCAGCCACTTTAACGGTCGCCTGAATTCTTGCGATCGATTCCTTTGCAGCCCCGCCCAATGTTATTGAAGTTCCAGATGACAACGAAGATGTGCCACAGAGGCCCACAGGAAGAAGGGGCAGGACTTCGGGCAAGAAGGCGCCCATTAGCAAGACGCCCCAGTTGACGCTGGTGACGGAACCAACGATTCAGCAGTCTGGAGACCTCAACATGGCTTCTGTTTCGCCATTCCACTATCGAGTGCACAGCCTTCAGCATCAACCACACAGGCTCCTGTTTCATCTGCGCAACTCCAAGCCTCGGATTCTCCAGCTGCTACGGCTAATCCACCGTCTTCACTTCTCACCGCCAATCATGTCCCAGAGGACCAAGTAGGCGCCACCAAGGAATCTATACGCCAGGCGGGTCTTATGATGGAGCAGATGAAAGTGGTGCGCGAGGCCAGCCAAGCTGCCTATGATGCTAGCTCAGCCCTCTAGGCTAATGTCCAGATTAGTTGATTTCTGACTGATCTCTTAGCTTAACGCTTGTTCTGTTAGGATATGCTACCAGAAAAACTTTTCATTGTGCATCCATTTGTCAGTCTGCACTTCGCATCTGTACACCCACTGGGTGTTTCAATTTATGCTGAGTAATTTCTCAAATTGAGTCGACTAGGTTGTGTCGATTGTATCTTTGGACTAGTGGGGGCACGCAGAGTGCACCCACTGGGTGTAGTCCCCGAGGCTGCCATCAAATGTGTGATTCGGCGGGGGTCTTGATAAAAATATCTTGTTCTTCAGCTCTTCCACTCGATCTGGGCGGACCATGCCGAGTGGAACCTGAACCAATGGGGGCACGCTGAGTGCACCCACTGGGTGTAGTCCCCGAGACCGCGGTCGACTGCGGGCAGTCGGCTGTGGTCTGAGAATAAATGTGGCTTTTCTCTTTTTTTTCTTCCACTCGGTCTGGACGGACCATGTCGAGTGGAATATGGACCAGTGGAAGCATGCTAAGTGCACCCACTGGGTGTAGTCCCTGAGAGTACTGTTGAATGTTTGATTCGGCAGTAGTCTTAGAACTTTTTTGAATTAGAACTTTATTGCCTGGTAAGCAACCAAACTTTGTATCTGTTGACTGACTGTCATCTGACCACAGAGATCTTGTGAACTTGGAGCCCAGTTTGCTGACTTGGAGCAGAAGCAGATCCAGCTCAATCTTGATCTGGAGCTAGCGAAGGAGAACTTGCTGAAGGCTAAGGATGATGCTGCTGGTATGGAAAAGTTGTCGACTGACTCTTTTCTGAACCAAATATTATTTCCTTCCTCTGAACCGAGCATTATTTCTTTCAGAAAAATGAACCAGGCTTTGGAGAAGAAGGATCTTGACCTTGCGGCTGCACAAAAATCAGCCGAAGAGAAAACAGCACTTGCCGACCAGAAGCTAGCTTCCGTCAGAAAGTTAGAAACAGAAAATGCCAAGCTGAAGACTGCTCTTGACAAGGCCAACAAAGAGGTGACTCCACTGAAGAAGGACAAGGGAGCTTTGACGGACAAGGTTAGTGATCTCAGTTGGAGGAGGGATGAGTTGGAGACTTATCTGGGAGGACTCGCCAAGAAGTTATTCCTTATGCTTGACAGTATCTTTCCTTGTCTAACTGTTTTGTTATCGCCGATTTATCATAAAGCCGTCGACTCATTATTTCTTTGTGAGTGCAGAATTCTACCAAAACTTTGAGGAAGAAACTGGGCGAATCGAGACAAGCTTGAATCCCATCAACTCCCCTATCAAGGATGAAGCTGCCATGAACATGCTCCGACGGGAATCCCGACTTGCCAGTGTCACAGACTACCTCGCTCGACTGAAGGTTGCGGTGTCGCGGATCGACACGACGCTCTTGCCAAGGGAAATGCTCCAAAATGACCTCGAGTCTTTGATGACTCGACTCAATGAGATCCCTGGTCGAGTGCAAGAAAGGAAGAAATCTTCTGCTCTGTGCGGCGCTGACGTAGCTCTTCCCTTGTTCACGTCCATTGCAAGGAGGTCAAAGAAGAGAAGTTGGCAGTGATCAAGGTTGCCAACACCAAGAGACTTGATTTACTCGTATTGCAGATGGAATCGACCTGGATGAGTTCATCGAGCCTGCCAGCCCTCCCCCGGTGGAGTGAACAAAATTTTATGATTCGATTAAATTTGCCTCGGTATGCCGAGTGGTTTTGTAACTGTTAAACTCCTTCGGGCCTGATGCCCGAATACTTTAATCTGTGGTCCGGAACCTCGTGGGATTTATCTGAACATGGTTTTTCCTTAAACCTGTTTGTCTTTATTTCCGAGTGGAACATGTCTCTTCACTCGGAGCGGATTTTTGTTCTTGTGATGCAACTCTGAGGAGGAGGTCGCGGACAACCTGCACCTCGTTGTTCTTGCAGATTGGGATGGAGCGCACATTGTATTTGTGGTGCAGCTCTGAGGAGGAGGTCATAGTCGACCTGTACCTCGCCGTCCTTGCGGATCAGGATGGAGTGTACATTGTACTTGTGGCGCAGCTCTGAGGAGAAGGGCATAGTCAACCTGTACCTCGTCGTCCTTGCGGATCAGGATGGAGCATGTGGCCAACTCCCCGAGCGAGAGAATCATTCTTCCCTCAGAGCGTATTTTAAACTTAGGCGAGTACGGAACTTTAGCTAAGCCCCCGAGTGAGAGGATTGCTCTTCATTCGGTGGGATTTTTTCAACTTAGGCAAGTATGGAACTGCAGTTAAGCCCCCGAGTGAGAGGGTTGCTCTTCACTCGGTGGGATTTTTCAAACTTAGGCGAGTATGGAACTGCAGCTAAGCCCCCGAGTGAGAGGATTGCTCTTCACTCGGTGGGATTTTTTAAACTTAGTCGAGTATGGAACTGCAGCTAAGCCCCCGAGTGAGAGGATTGCTCCTCACTCGGTGGGATTTTTTAAACTTGGGCGAGTACGGAACTGTAGCTAAGCCCCCGAGTGAGAGGATTGCTCTTCACTCGGTGGGATGTTTCAAACTTAGGCGAGTACGGAATTGCAGCTAAGCTCCCGAGTGAGAGGATTGGTCTTCACTCGGTGGGATTTTTTAAACTTAGGCGAGTACGGAACTGCAGCTAAGCCCCCGAGTGAGAGGATTGCTCTCACTTGGTGGGATTTTTTAAACTTAGGTGAGTACGGAACTTCAGCTAAGCCACCGAGTGAGGGGATTGCTCTTCACTTGGTGGGATTTTTTGAAACTTAGGCGAATCGGATTCATGACTAAGCCCCCGAGTGAGAGGGTTGCTCTTCACTCGGTGGGATTTTTTCAAACTTAGGTGAATCGGCTTCACGGCTAAGCCCCCGAGTGAGAGGGTTGCTCTTCACTCGTTGTTTGTTTTTGAAACTTAGGCGAAACGGATTTGTAGCTAAGCCACCCACTGGGGGATTTTAAACACATGTATAAGCAACAATAATCATTTAGGAGACTATAAAACTGTGTCTTTGATAAGCAAACTGAAAGGTAATTCTTATTACATCTCAACAAACTGAATTCTTAAGTATAAAAATGGCGGAGCAGCTCCGCATTCCAAGCGCGTGGCTCGTCTTTCTTGTGTTCCACATCGTACTGGTGGTACGCTCCGTTGTGGAGCACTTTGGTGATGATGAAGGGGCCTTCCCAACCGGGAGCAAGCTTGTGTGGACGTTGCTGATCCACTCGGAGAACCAGGTCTCCTTCCTGAAATGCTCGACCTGTCACGTTTCTAGCGTGGAACCGACGAAGCTCTTGCTGATAAATAGTCAACCTGTTCAGGGCCATCTCTCTTTCCTCTTCCAAAAGATCAATAGCATCTTGCCGGGCTTGTTCTGCTTCGACCTGTGAAAAAAGTTCCACTCACAGGGCATTGTGGAGTAAATCAGTCGGCAACACAGCTTCGGCTCCATAGACCATGAAGAAGGGAGTTCGGCTAGTCGACCGATTTGGTGTTGTTCTCAGACCCCACGGTACCGATGGTAACTCATCTACCCAGGCACTGGCCGCATGATTGAGGTCGCGCATCAATCTGGGCTTCAACCCTTGGAGGATCAAACCATTTGCTCTTTCTGCTTGTCCATTTGACTACGGGTGAGCGACTGAAGCATAGTCGACCCGGGTGCCTTGGGAAGCACAGAAAGCTCTGAACTCATCTGAATCAAAGTTTGAACCATTGTCTGTGATTATGTTGTGCGGGACTCCATATCTGAATGTTAACTCTCTAATGAAGCTGAAGGTGGTACCCGAGTCAAGGTTCTTGATGGGTTTGGCTTCAATCCATTTAGTGACCTTGTCGACTGCAACGAGCAGGTGGGTGAAGCCACTTCTGCCGGTCCTCAGAGGTCCAACCATATCCAATCCCCAAGCATCAAAGGGCCAGATGAGTGGAATGGTCTTCAAGGCTGACGCAGGCTTATGAGACATGTTGGAGTAGAATTGACAGCCTTCACATTTGTCGACTATGTCTTTTGCCATTTCATTCGCCCGCAGCCAATAAAATCACGCTTGATATGCTTTGGCCACAATTGTCCGAGAGGACGCATGGTGACCACAGGTCCCCGAGTGGATGTCATCGAGAATCATTCGACCTTCCTCTGGCGTGATGCACCGCTGAGCGACTCCAGTAACACTTTCTCTGTAAAGCTGTCCACCTATTACGGTGAAGGCTTTGGATCATCGGACAATCTGACGTGCTTCATCTTCGTCTTCTGGAAGCTCCTTCCTGACAATATACGCGATATATGGCACTGTCCAATCTGGAATGACGACCAAAACCTCCATGATTAAGTCGACCATGGCTGGGATTTCAACTTCGGTCGGATTGGTAGAACTCTTAAGTTGTGGGGGCTCTTCCGTGAAGTGATCCTCTTGAACTGATGGTGCGTGAAGATGTTCCAAGAACACATTGCTGGGAATGGGCTCCCGCTTGGAACCAATCTTTGCCAGGTCATCCGCTGCCTAGTTCTTCAGTCGGGGAATGTGGTGGAGCTCTAGCCCTTCAAACTTCTTTTCTAATTTTCTCACCGCATTGCAGTAGCCAGTCATAGTTGTGCTCCTGACATCCCACTCTTTCATCACCTGATTGAACACCAAATCTGAGTCACTGTAGACCATTAGGAGACAGACGCCAAGTGAAATGGCCATATGCAACCCATACAGAAGTGCCTCGTATTTAGCCTCATTGTTGGAGAAATCAAAGTGAATCTGAAGGACATAACTGAGTTTGTCGCCTCGCGGGGATACCAGGACTACTCCAGCACCAAAACCATTCAGCATCTTGGATCCATCAAAGAACATAGTCCAATGTTCCAAGTGAACTTGAGTCGGTTGCTGCTGTTTAATCCACTCGACAAGGAAATCTGCTATTGCTTGGGATTTGTTTGCTTTCTTTGCCTCAAACTTGATATCCAACGGAAGGAGTTCAATCTCCCACTTTGCCACTCGACCAGTTGCATCTTTGTTGTTCATAATTTCTGACAATGGAGCATCGCTGATGACTGTGATCCAGTGATCTGAGAAATAATGTGCAACCTTCTTCGTGGTCAAGTAAATTCCATAGACAAGCTTCTGATAATGCGGATATCTCTGCTTGGACGGAGTTAAGACTTCAAAAATGTAGTACACTGGGCGCTGAACCTTGTAGGATTTACCTTCTTCTTCCCGCTCGACTGTGAGTACTGTACTGACAACTTGTCCAGTGGCTCCAATATAAAGCAGTAAAGGCTCTTTGCTGATTGGAGCAGCGAGCACCGACTAGGTGGAAAGCAGGGTTTTGAGCTCTGCAAACGCTGCGTCAGCTTCAGGAGTCCACTCGAACTTATTAGATTTCTTCATCAGTCGGTTAAGAGGCAATGCCTTTTCACAGAGACGAGAGATGAATTGACTCAAAGTAGCCATACAACCAGTAAGCTTCTGAATGTCGTGTATGCGCACAGGGCGTGTCATTCAGAGTATTGCACCAACTTTCTCTGGGCTTGCATCGATCCCACGTTCGGAAACGAGAAAACCGAGTAACTTTCCACCAGGAACTCTAAATGTACACTTCGATGGATTAAGCTTGATATCATATCTTCTCAGATTGGCAAAGGTTTCAGCGAGGTCAGTCAGCAGGTCAGAACCTTTATGTGACTTAACCACGATGTCATCCATGTATGCTTCCACATTCCGACTGATCTGAGTGAGCGGACACTTCTCAATCATGCGCATGAAAGTGGCACCAGCATTCTTGAGACCACAGGGCATAGTAACATAGCAAAAGCACCCGAATGGGGTGATAAAAGCTGTTTTTATTTCATCGGGTCCATACAGTCGGATCTGATGGTACCCAGAATATGCATCCAGAAAGGACAATCGCTCACATCCCGCAGTCGAGTCGACTATCTGATCGATGCATGGAAGAGGGAAGTGAACTTTCGGTCAGGCCCGATTGATATGCTTGAAGTCGATACACATACGGAGTGAATCATCTTTCTTGGGAACCATGACGACATTGGCCAGCCACTCGGAGTGGTAAATCTCTCGGATGAACTCAGCTGCCAGAAGCCGAGCCACTTCCTCGCCAATTGCTTTTCTTTTCTGTATGGCAGACCGTCAGAGATGCTCTTTGACTGGTTTTACTTTTGGGTCGACTCGCAAATGGCGCTCAGCCAGTCCCCTGGGCACACCTGGCATGTGAGAAGGTTTCCATGCAAAGATGTCCCAGTTCTCACGGAGGAACTGTATGAGCGCTTCTTCCTATTTGTTGTCGAGTGTTGTTGAGATATGAGTTGGAGCAGCATTGGGATCAGTCGGGTGAATATGTACTGCCTTTGTTTCACCAGACGACTTAAATGCGGAGCCAGAAGCAGGCTTCTTTGCTCTCAACAAATCACTTGGATCTGCAGTCTTATTGTATTCCTCCATTTCTACTGCTGCCATTTGTTCATCGGGAATCGTCGAGCCCCTCTAGAGGCACTCTTCTGCTCGTTGTCGATTACCAATGACTGTGATCACGCCCCTAGGGCTAGGCATCTTCAGCTTGAGATACATGTAACACGGTCGAGGCATGAAATGAGCATATGCAGTTCTGCCCAGGATGGCATGATAGGCACTGTGAAAATCCACAACTTCAAATGTCAACTTTTCCTTACGATAATTCTTTGAATCACCGAAAACCAGGTCAAGAGTGATCTGGCTGAGTGAATCGGCTTTCTTCCCAGGGATGACTCCGTGGAATCGCATGTTGCTTTCCCTGAGTTTGGACATTGGAATGCCCATCCCTCGGAGAGTTTCAGCGTACAAGATGTTCAAACCACTGCCTCCATCCATCAAAACCTTGGTCAATCGGGTGCCCCCAATGACTGGTTCGACCACCAATGCTTGCCTCCCAGGGGTGGCAACATGTGGGGGTGGTAAGACTGGTCGAATGTGATGGGAGTCTTCGACCACTTCAAATATGCCGTTGTTGCCGGAGCAACCATGTTTACTTCTCTGTTGATGACCTTCAATCGACTTTTGCTTTCAACGTCAGCAAAATTCACCAAAGTGGAATCGACGTTGGGAAAACCATCATCATCTTCTTCCTTGTCCTCGTCCTTATCAGACCCCTTCTCCTTCTCGCTGGGTTGTTTCTCTCGGAAGTGCCGGATTAGGAGCCGACATTGCCGCGTGGTATGTTTGGGGTAGATCAGATTACCCTCTTCGTCCTTCTTGGTGTGAACATGACATGGAAAATCCAACACATCATTTCCTGCTTGATCGTTTACCTTCTTGGGGATCCAGGGCCCTTTGGGCTTCCCCTTGAATTTTCCTTGAGCTATAACTAAAGCTTCACCGGGACCTGCTGGCTCGGCTTTGCGTTTCTGCTTCCGACTTGCTCCGGCATCTTGGGCGACTGGTTTTCCCTTTCCGCTGCGGAGTCGATCCTCTTCTTCTCCATTCGTGTACCGAGTCGCTATTTCCATCATCCGAGTCAAAGTCATATCTCCTGTCTGACCGAATTTCAAGCTAAGCTCTCGATACCAAACGCCTTCCTTGAAGGCGCAAACTGCTTGGTGCTGAGGCACATATTCCACTGTGTGATGCAAAGTGGTCCACCTCTGGATGTAATCTCTCGAAGTCTCATTCGGTTTTTGTACGGAATGCTGCAACTCGGCCAATCCCGCAGGTCGTTTGCACGTACCCTCAAAAGTTCTGACAAACACTCGAGCCAATTCTTCCCAGCTGAAAATACTGCCAGGAGCTAACTGATACAACCTTGCCCTGGATGAACCCTCCAACATCAGAGGAAGATGCTTCATAGCTACTTCATCATTTCCACTACCGATCTGCACGACCACTCGGTAGTCTTCTAGCCAAGTGTCAGGCTTCGACTCACCAGTGAACTTACTAACTCCAGTCGCCAACCTGAAGTTGGGAGGAATCTCCGCAGCCCTGATGGCTCTGCTCAAACATTCGGGACTAGAAACATGCACTCTGCTTCCAGTCGAGTGACCTCTGTCTTGTCCTTCTCTGTGTGCTCGATTCCTGTCAACCAGACCTTGCACCAGAATTGACCTTGCATCGAATCCTGGCTCTCTTGGGTCGACTGGCAACCTCCGCCCATCACTCTACGGGCACCTGTCATCATAATGCCTGGGCACATATGATCTGCCCCTCGGAGGGGGTGTAGGCAGTTGACGGCGGTCATCTCGGCCGAGTCGATGATCATACTACTCATGATTCCGATCCAAGTACCGCTCTTGGCGATGCCCACGTCCCTCACGCCTCAAAGGCGATCTTGGGCTGTGAGCCGATTGGACTGTGTCAGCCACCACAGATGTGCTATGGATTCTGTTACGGGACTAAGATACTGTTGTGTTTTGCTCTCATGCTGCCTGGAGCAACGCTCTGATCTGCATCAAACCTCTTCCAGCCTCCGATTGGGACGGTTGAATAGACTCTGGTATACGGGGTGCAGCTGTAAGATTCTGAATCGGAGTGCGGTATACCTGAGGTTTAGGCGGGAATAGTTGTCGCTGCCGTCGACTGGACATAGGGATCTGCCGCCGGGCACGTTCGTTGAGTGCGTCCCGAAGGTTGTCTAGTCGAGTGCGCTCAGCCAAAGTGGCCAGGCGCGCTGCCTCCAAGGCCCGAGCCTCAGAGGTCTCTCCAACAATGGGCGTGTGGAGCGCCTCCACGTTGCGGCGGTGAAGTTCTTCTCTCTACTGAGAAGAGAGGGTTTCGGGGTGGTACTCCTCGTGAACGCGTGATGGATCGCCGCCGCCGTCGCCGCCACCGTTGCGATGCATGCCAGGCGGGCTGCGCGACGTGTCGACCATCAGGACTTCTGCCGCGGGGTCGCTACTGTCGCACTCGGATAGGGTCTCGACGGAGCCAGTCGAACAGGCCGTAGAGAGATTCGTCAGGCTCGATTGCCGCGACTTCATGGGTGGCCGACTGACATGCCACCACATTCTTCACCCACCACTGAAGCCGCGACCGACCAGATCGCTTGCGACGGCGAACAGCGGGGAGCGAAGACACCGCGGGAGCCGACCGATACTGGGTCGACGGCTGCCGCAGAAGGACGCCGCGAACGCATGCGTGAAAGTTCGTCGCCCCGCGGACGCGGAGTGTCTCGACGTCGAGGGGGGCCTCCTGGAGCCAGGCGGAGTCATCAGCAACGAAGACAAGCGCTCCGAGACAGATCTCGCGGCCCTCAGCCAAACCACCGCCGCAAACCATGATAATGGGAATCGGAAAAATTGCAACCTCACCGGAAAGTCGCTAAGACACCTGCTCCACGGTGGGCGCCAACTGTCGTGGTTCTAAGACTGACAGTAGAATAGGGGGTAAGTATGAGGAGGCGAGATCCTAGCTACGGTGAAGTTGTGCACCCAAGATTTACGAGTTCAGGCCCTTCTCAGAGGAAGCAATAGCCTTACGTTTCGGTGCCCGGAGGCTGGTTGATTGGATTATGCGTGAAGTTATAGGGGATGTGAACCCTGGTCCCAGAGGAGGGGGTGGCTTATATAGAGTGTGCCAGGACCCCAGCCATCCCCCGTTACATAGGGTTCAATGTACATAAAGAGCGGACATTAGTGGTAACGTCAGCATTAAAAACATATAAATGATCATTAAGACTACGGAGTGAACGCCTGACTGTTCTCATCTAGAGTGACCTTCGGTCTTCTATACTCCGAGTGGTTTCTGATATTGTCGAATGATTATATCCCGGTCGAATGGAATTGGGCTATCCGAGTGAACCCACGGTCGAGTGGATTGTGTCCTGTGGTGATTTCAGTCGGTAGAATCTGCTGTCCTTTGAATGTCCTTGAATGTAGGGCAGTGTCCTTGGGTAGGGTGCTTAGATCAGGTCTATTACCCTACCATAGGTATATGTCATCGTCAGGCGCCGCAGGCCGGCGCCTTGGATGATTTGGCACAGCTGACTGCCCCTCGCGTCGATCGCCTCCATAGGTGCTTGTGGCTTCTGGTCACTTGGTCTTGGATTGGAGTGAGCAGTGTTGCGTAGAGACTAGGAGTAGATGAATTGGAGTGGTGGGGCGCCTTTATATGAGAGTCCACACTCTATTGCATTCACGTCGTGCTGGCTCTATTATTCTTCTCCAATTAATTCCCTCTGCATGCTAATTGAGGATGCATCATTGACCATTCAACGTCTCGGGAACCGCTACCCTCTCCCTCCTTGGCAATCAAGCACCTATGGAGGCGACTGCCACTTGCATCTATCGCGTGTCAGGAGACGTTCCCGTCGACGACGAGGTGCCTATGGTGACTTTGTAAATTTCAAGATGATATGCCGGCTCAGTCTTTCGGAGGTGCTCATAGGGGTAGGGTGTGTGTGTGTGCGTTCATATGGGTGAGTGTATACGTGTGTATATGAGCGCTTGCATCTGTATTGTGTTAAAAAACGTAAATGCGTGTCAAAAAGAGACTAGTCAGTACTAGTATACTCAATATTGTGCACCGCGACCAAGCCGGGGAGGAAAACGAGAGAACTACGTATTTATTTATGGTGTTGATTCATCCATTTTGCTCCATGTGTACTCCGTCTCGGTGTAGTCTAGTCACTTGTTGAAATCCCTAGAAAGGCAAATACTCCTTTCTGGTTTACAGGGCTATACTAGCAAGTACTACAATAGTGGGCTCACATAGCAATTTTGTCTCATGCAAGAGCCTGGCTATATGTGTGCTCCAAGTTTCGCAAATGCCACGTTCGGGTTGCGCTTGGCTCTTCACCTCTTCGAGAAGACGTACAATGATGTTACTACTACTTCTACATTATCGAATCCACTGCTGCATGTCCGTCCACCGCGTGCAGGAGGGATAGCTTGTTGTAGTATAAGCAAAAGCCTATCCTCGTCTGCGAGCCACCGCGCGCATGGGCGAGGGAGAAGGCGTTTAGTAGTAAAATCAAGCTTCTCCTCGTTGTACAAGTTGACGTGGCACATCATAGTACTGGCCCCTCATGGTTGCCTCTAAACTTGGCTGAAAGACCCGCTGTGTACAATATATTTGCTGCAACCTCTAACATTTATGTCAGGACCCTGATCCTAAGCCACATTGATATAGCATGTAACACATCATATAACTTTGCGACCTCACGCACAGTATCCCCACGAGTGCCACCTTACCTGGCCCGGGACCATTTGCGCCTTTTGGCTCACGTATATGATAGTGTCGCTAGCATCCATATGTCAGAGAACCCGGGCCGACATGACTAGTCGTGAACCCAAAGTGGCGCTAACTTACGAGGACATGCATACATGACCCATCAACGAACGTGTCGGTCATTAGCGAGTGAATCCGGGCTGTAGCAGCTGGGCTAACAGGACTCCGGAGAATCCGGGCTGTAGCAGGCTAACAGGACTCCGGTAGACAGCGCGTGACATTTCCCCGAAGGGACAGACACAGGAACGAAGAAGGACACATGCCGGCCAGCCTAAGTGTTCCGGAGCAGTAGCAAGCTACCATGGCTCAATGGAAGCACTAGGTGACATTTCCCGGTAAGAGAGGCTACCAAGGATAACCAACTAGGTTGTCGGATCCCACACATACCAAGCATTTCAAACATACACACAATATGCTCGATATGTGTAAATACAACATGGCATCACAACAAAACTCTATGACTCAAAGTATTTATTCATAAGACTCCGAATAGTCAGATATTACAAACATGGGTCTCATGACCCAGCATTCAAGTCATACAAGCAATAGCACCGGAAGCATAATATGTCTGGGTACAGACATCTACAAATGAAAAGGCTGAGAAGCCTGACTGTCTACCAGATCCTGCCGAGGGCACAAGATCGTAGCTGAGGTAACAAGCTAAACGTTGAAGTCCACGCGGAACTACTAGCGAGACTGAAGTCTTTCTGCAAAAACATAAATTAAGAAAACGTGAGTACAAATGTACCAAGCAAGACTTACATCAGAACTAGCTACATATGCATCAGTATCAACAATGGGGGGTGCAGTTTAACTGCAGCAAGCCAGCTTTGACTCGGTGGCTATCCTAAACTACGACTGCAAGTAACTCTTTTGTGGTGGCGCACACGAGTCCACATATTCACCATATCAATACACCACTATGGATCCGCTCCTGTCTCCCTACGAGAACGCCATCCATAGCACTCACGCTTATCTTGCGCATTTTAGAGTATCCACTTTCACTTGTCTATGAACTATATAGGCAACCCAGAGGTCCTTTACCGCGAACGCGGCTATTCGAATAGATCATTTATAACCCTGCGGGGATGTACTTCTTCACACACGCTCTCGCCACTTACCGCCACGTACACGTCATGTATCTCGGCAACCTTCAAGTGGAAGCCTGGCGAGGGTGTCGGCCACGACCTGACTAACCACACAAGTCCCTAGTCCAGGTTTATCGCCTATTCAGGTTCCCTCCGCAGGGAGTCCAGCCGAGGTTTCCGCATACGGCCCCGAACGATGTGTGCAGGGTTCCCGAGACACCAAACCGGTGCCCGGTACACCGTGCCATGTGCCGACCGCATCACAGCCCAGCCCTCAGGTCAGCGCTGCGCATGGCCTCCAGCATACTACAAACACCAGAAACTACTTGCAAATCCTGGACAGAGGACATGGGTGGTTAATAAGTCGAGAGAGTCAATTAAGGATCCCAATGTGTGGTAGTATCTGTTCATGGATCACAAACACAGAACTCAGTTCCTGAGGATGGTTTCAATGAGACAACCCACCATGTACTCCTACATGGCATCTCACCTCTAGCTTTACCAAATCGTGTTCACACACTTAGCTCTCAACAGTAAGACATGTTCACCACATTCCAATTCATCCCCGATGAATCAAACCTGACTCAACTCTAAGCAGTAGCAGACATGACAACAACCATGAATGAGTAGGCACATCAGGGCTCAAACAACTCCTACTCATGCTAGTGGGTTTCATCTATTTACTGTGGCAATGACAGGTCATGCAGAGGAAAGGGGTTCAACTACCTCAGCAGGTAATAGTTGAAGCGTTGTTGTCCTAATGCAGTAAATGAGAGCAGAGGCGAGAGAGTGAGATTGTATCAGGATGAACAAGGGGGTTTTTCTTGCCTGGCACTTCTGAAGATAGTATAGCTCTTCATCGCTGTCATCGAACTCATCGTCGAAACTACGTCCACTGAGAGGGGACAAATACGGCAAACAGAGAAAGCACACAATCAATGCAATGCAACAATATGATGCATGATCATGACACGGCAATATGCTGTGGTTTTAGCTAATGCAACTAGCAACAATTTAAATGAAGTTGGTTTGAATCCAAGATTCAAATTCAAACTCCATATGTGATTATTCATATGCCATTTAATTAGTTTGTCCTGGTCAGCAGGTATAAGTTGTTCATACATGCATAAAAATGCCGTAAACAGATTCTTTGGATTTTTCTGATAATTTTTCATATATAAAACTTCGCATTTGGAGTTACAGATTAATTTCTATGATTTTTAGAAGTTTAGAGCATTTTCTGGAATTCCCTGAATCGTTTTAATCCAGAAAATGGTTAACTGCGTCAGCATGATGTCGGAGTTATTGAGTACGGATACCCCGAAGATGGCAAGACCATATTTCAAGACATCGGGGGTAGCAAAGCCCCTCAGTCCGACTGCTCAAGCCGCCCCAGGTGGCCCCCCGTCCGACTGCCCGGGCCGACTCGCCACCCGGCCTGCTTCCGTCCGGCTGCTCCTGCTGGCCTGCTGTGCGGAGTCAACCGCTGCATCGACCGGACATCAACGAGACGACTGTACCTCAGCACTGTTCACGTGTCATCACAGCCATCATGTATAGTGTCACTTGTCCCCTGACACTATTTATGAAATGACCCAGGGGACAAGCTTGACATCCGCCATGCCTTGCCCATGCCACCACTTAGCTTAGATAGCAAGCTAGCCACACTATAAAGCAAGCCATCCATCCATCCATCATGGGAGAGACCTCGCGCATGCATGGTAGCTAGCAAGATAGCTATCTAGCATACACACGCATGAACAAGCACCACCACGGCCACTCCATTCGGCCACAAGCTAGCCACTCCTTCACTTGTGCTCATATGCATATACGAGGCCAGATGCCTACGACACTGACCGTAGATATAGCTCCAGGAGCACTATGTACCAGATATACCACATATACTCAGACATGCAAGAGTAGGGGTATTATCTCTTCGGAGAACCCCGAACCTGGGTAAACTACCTCGTGATACTCGCATACCCGTCGCCGGATATTCCGGCAGCAGTCTTGGCCTCACACTAAGCCACCCTATGGAATTTGTCGTCTTGCACCCCCCCGGTGAGAATACCATGACAGTTGGCGCCCACCATGGGGCGGTACTATGCTACCACGCTGCTGGTGGTTTCGCAGTTCGGGCGGGACCATCCTCGTCATCTTCGTCGTGACGTCACCATCGTCTCTCCGGTAGCGCTTGGGGGCCCGACATCGACACGCCCCCGGAGCGGCCGCGAGGGGCGGCACGTCCTGGCCGTCGGCCTCGCCATCTTCATCATCACCGCGACGTCGCCACCTCTCCGGCGCCAGTCGACGGCTCGTCATCAGCACGCCCTCGGCGCGTCCGTGCTGGGTGGTGCGTCTTCGTCACCTCCGTTGCAACGCCGGCAGTCCGTCCACGCGCGCCGCGCGCGGGCTCACTTCGGTCGGCCATGTCCATCCACGCGTCGTTCGCGTCCGCTCCCCTCCGCGCTGCGCCTTGCTTCCGGCCTGAACACGCGTTCGCTCCTGCATATATCATCCACACTAGCTGGCTAGATGTAAGTCAACCATGGTCAAACCATTAGCCAACGATGGTCAGATACAACCCATACACTAGCCAGACTCTAATCATACATCTCCCAGATGCAAGCCATAGATGCATGTACGCGATGCATGCACTACTCGCCTTGCCTCGCGGTTCTGCTGCTCCGCTGCGCCGCGCCGTCCACTGCAGGAATCGCAAGCGCCATCGCTGTTCAGTGCCAGCATTCTCCTTCCCCTCCGCGTCTGCGCGCACCGGGTGTCCCGCCGCCTGGGTTGGCCTCTGCTCCGTTCCACGAGCACGCGTGCGCACGCTGCCGTCCGGCTCGTAACCGCCCGCCGCGTTGGCCCTCCGCCCCGCTCGGCCCGTGCGTGCGCACCGCCTCCTGCCGCGCTGGCCCTCCGCTCCGCCGGACATCCCAGTGCGCCTCTCCCTCTGCAGCTCCCGGCCAGCTCGCCCAGCCGCCTACCATCCAACTCGCCGCGTGCCTCCGGCAAGCCGGGCCCGGCCTCCCGTGCCGTCTCCGCTAGCGGGCCGACTTGCCGTTCGCCGGCTCCTGTGTCAGCCTGCCGGCCGCGTGCCGCCTCCCCTCGCCGCGTGCTCCTGGCCAGGACGCGCTTACGCTCCTGCGCTGGCCGACCTTACACCCCGCTGACTAACCTCCGCATCCAGCGCCGGCCCCGGACCGGCTCCCCATCGTCGCCCAGCCACCTCCCGCGCGCACGCCGGCTGATGCACCGGATCCGGCCGTCCTCACCATCCGATCGCGCACGCCCCGGTGCCAGACCTCGCCCTGGCCTCGCCACTTTGCCCGCGCCGCCCCAGCTCCGCGGCCTCGCCTCGTCCCTGCGGAGCCCGTTCCGCTTCATGTGCGCCCGCAGTCGGCCGCACCAGGCTCCCGTCCGGTTGGCCGCTACCGCGCCACCGTTCGGCTTTGGCCGCCCTTCTCTGCGCACTCCTCGGCCGCTTCCGGACCGCCCGTCGCCTGCTGCTCCGCACCCGGCTGTTCCCGTCGCCGCCCCTCCGGTGCGCCGGCTCGCCCAACAGCTGGCTCCTCCCCTGCCGACCTCCACCCGTTCGCACCAGCCGGCCGCGCCCGGCCGGCACGCGCTCCTGCTCCCCATTGTGCCCCGCCGCGTCCGGCTCCCTGGTGCCGCCCCGCGCCCGGCCGGGTCCGGCTCCGTCCGCCTCCGAACGCCCACCCCAGGCCGGCTGCGGGTCGCTGCTCCAGCCGCCCGTCTTAGCCGACTGTACGAGAAGAGAAAAAGGGTCGTCTGCCCGATGGCTAGCTAGAAGAAAAGTAAAAGAGGCCAGCTGCCCCACGGCTGGAAAAGAATCGTACCCGGCTGGAAGAAAAATTCAAGGGTCGGCTGCTCGCGTGGTCGAGCCGACTGCTGGGTCAAAAAAAGAGATGTGCGTTCGACTGCACGTAGCCGGCTGGAATTTGCGTCCGACTGCCAGATGTACGTCTGACTGCCCGCACCCAGCTGAAAATTGCGTCTGACTGCCAGATGTGCGTCCGACTTCCTATTGTTAAGAAGGTGCTGGCCTCCTAGCCGGCTGCAAAGAATCCGACGGCTGAGTCGGAGTCCGGCTGCCCAGCCGGACAAAAGAAAGAAAAAAAGTACATCTGGTTGCCCACAGCCGGACAAAGAGAAGCAGAAAAAAGAATCAACTTCAACAAGGAAGACAAAGTAGTCGCCGGGAGATCCGGCCCGACTGCTCAGCAGTCGGCCCGAATCTCGGGGCCTACACCCAGCGGGTGCGCTTACGCGCCCCCGTGAAGAAGAAGACAAAGTAGTCGCCGGGAGATCCGGAGCGACTACTCAGCAGTCGGCCCGAATCTCGGGGGCTACACCCAGCGGGTGTGCTTACACGCCCCAGCGGAGAAGAAGACAAAGTAGTTGCCTGGAGATCCGGCCCGACTGCTCAGCAGTCGTCCTGAATCTCGGGGGCTACACCCAGTGGGTGCGCTGCCGCGCCCCCACAGAAGATTGCAAGAAACAAAAACAAGACACACAAGAAGAGTTTTTGTCCCGCTGCCAGTAGCCGGCAGAAGAGAAAAAAGAAGAAAAGGGTGCTGCAAGACGCCTTGACACCTGGCTGGTCGAGCCTGACCGGCCGGGACCCCACTTCGAGCACCCGGAGGCTTGAAGGCTACACCCAGCGGGTGCGCCGGCGCGCTCCGCGAGCGCCGAGCCGCGCCGGCTGTCTTCGGCAAACCCTGCCTCGGCTACATGAAAATCAATGTGAACTCCTCACCCGCATATTTTTTTCACCGCGAGAGCACGGATAACCTCGAGCGATGCTTGGGGGCTATCTCCGCATTTTATTACAGTTGCATCACTGTTTGCCCCAGCGCCAGCCAGAGTTGGCCCGGGGGCTGGCCGCTTGGCCTGAGACGTTTGTTCCCGCAGACGGCTTTGTAGCGTGCGCGGTACCAAAGGCTCACTCTTAGTCACAGACCGCAGAGCGGTGACCCGGCTAGAAAGAGTGAATGATGGAGGCCACCTACGCGAAAAATGTCCGGGAAGAAAAACGGTTCGGGCGACCCGGTCATTTCCTTTACGAGTATATGCTCGGTCGAATATGTTCCCAGAGTCTGAGTACTGTACGCTCCACTCCGCGGCCCACTCTCAGTCACAGACCGCAGAGGGGCTGTCCGGCAAGCGAGAGCACAAGCTAAGGAGCGGAGGGAACGCGGAAAATATTAAAGGGGGCTCGGAAGAAACCGAGTCGACACCCTCCGCATAAAACTTGCAATGCTAAAAGCAAACATTTGATATATCTACATGGACTAACTTTGTCTTTTGCATGATCATTTCCGTGGGGAACCCCCCTCCTCGCTCGGAGGATGGGAGGCTACACCCAGCGGGTTCGCTTGCGCGCCCCCGCCGGAATCAAGCCGCGCCGGCTGTGGTCCGCTGCCGGCCGTCATCGACATCTTCTACATCAACACCCGCTAAAGAACCTCCGCCCAACTTTGCCAAGTTGCCCGGAGGCTCGGGGGCTACTGTCGGAGTTATTGACTATGGGTACCCCGAAGACGGCAATACCATATTTCAATACATCGGGGCTAGCAAAGCCCCTCAGTCCGACTGCTCAGGCCGCCCCAGGTGGCCCCCCGTCCGACTGCCCGAGCGGACTCGCCACCCGGCCTGCTCTTCGTCCGGCTGCTCCAGTCGGCCTGCTGCGCAGAGTCAACCGCTGCATCGACCCGACACCGACGAAACGGCTGTACCTGAGCACTGTTCGCGTGTCACCCCAGCCATCATGTATAGTGTCACTTGTCCCCTAGCACTATTTATGAAGTGACCCTGGAGACAAGCTTGACATCCACCATGTCTTGCCCATGCCACCACTTAGCTTAGATAGCAAGCTAGCCACACTATAAAGCAAGCCATCCATCCATCCATCAGGGGAGAGACCTCACGCATGCATGCTAGCCAGCAAGATAGCTAGCTAGCAAGATAGCTAGCTAGCACACACACGCATGGACAAGCACCACCATGGCCACTCCATTCGGCCACAAGCTAGCCACTCCTTCACTTGTGGTCATATGCATATACGAGGCCAGATGCCTGTGGCACTGACCTCAGATACAGCTCTAGGAGCACTCTATACCAGATATACGACATATACTCAGACATGCAGGAGTAGGGGTATTATCTCTCCGGAGAACCCCGAACCTGGGTAAACTACCGCATGATACTCGCATACATGTCCCTGGATATTCCGGCAGCAGTCTTGCCATCACACTAAGCCAGCCTGTGGCATCTGTCGTCTTGCACCCCCCCATGAGAATACCACGACACATGACGTCAGTGTGACGTCAGCAGGTCAAAGGCGCCAGCCAGGTCAAACCTGATGGCTAGGACCCACATATTAGTGATTGTGGCTAATCCTAATATAAATTAAACCTAACCTAGTTTAATTAGTTGGGTGGGGCCCGTATATCAGTGAGTCAGTGCCTTAACTGAAATTAGCTATTAACTTAACCAAAAGTTAGCAGGGGCCGGGCTCACACGTCAGTGAGCCAGGGGAGGTCAAACCCCTAGTCAACTGGGTCAAACATGCCGGCATTTAGCCGCAGGCGTGTTCAACGGTGCTCTCGTGCCTCGGGTTTCCTCTACGGGGCACCGTTCAATGCGCCGTTGGGCTCTACGGAGAGCTGGCGCGTCGGATGGTGAGGGTTACCGGGCCTGGGGTGCCCAGAGTCAACGGCGGCGAGGTCATCCGCGGTGGCCGAAGTTCGTCCAACAACGGGTTGGTCGCTACGGGGCACTGCAAGACGGGCGGCTGGTTGTTCGGAGCTGTTGGCAATGTGCTGAGCATGATGGAGCGCTCAGACGCGAGCGGCGCTCCCTCTATCCTCGGCGGCTTCATGGCTCGTCGGAGAGGGCGTAGAGGTCGACATCGGAGCTCGACGGAGACGGCGTAGAGGCCGACATCGAAGCTTCTTGCCTCGTCGGAGAGGCGTGTGGAGGACAGTTTGCGCGTTAGCGGTGACAGCGACGATGAGCACGCTCGGGTGCGTGGAAGGGAGGGAGCAGAGGGAGTGGGAGGAGCACGAGGGGGAGGCCGAGTGGCTTCCACGGGTTGCGTGTCGTGCGTAGGGCGTCGGGGAGCTAGCAGAGAGGCAGGAGTTGGCCTCGTGCATGGACGCACACGGCGAGCACACGCCTTCGTCCTCCTGGCAGGGGAGGAAGACGACAGGCGGAGGCCAGTGGGTTGGGCCGGCCACTTGGGCTCCAGGTAAGCCTAGGTGGGCTCTCTCTTCTTCTTTTCCTATTTGTTTTCTGTTTTGTTTTTTATTTAAACTTGCCACTGTTTAAAATTAGAACAATTCAAAACAGTGCCAAATATCCTCTAAGTATAACTTATGTTGCTCATTGGACATTTCCAAATGCACATAAATTATCACAGAGCATTTAAAAACATATCCATATATATTTGAATATATTTTCAAATTCAAATAGAATATTTTTTTATATTCAGAGACCAAATAATTCCTTAAAATTGTTCCAAAATTTTGGTTTGGTATATAACCCTTGCCAAAATTCTCAAAACTATTTTTAGGGAATTTTGGATTCACTGAATGCAATTTAAAGTGTTCTTGCCCTTCTTTTAAAAGATTTTGAGGCTTTTGGACCTCAATTCAAGTTTCTTCAATTTAAACATGATGCATGCTCACGGATGCAACTATTACACTCAGATATTCTAGGGCTTCGAAAATTTACCCCACGACAAATTAAATATATATTCCTGTCTTGACCAGATGATCGTGCAAACTACAATCACCAGGATGACAGGTAGGGCCAGAAGATTATTGTAATCAAAAAGAAAAACCTTCAAGACGGCCTCATAGCATGGAGCCGACCCCAACGATTTTAAGCTTACAGGCACGGTACATGCTATCCTAGACTAATCTACACATGAAACTGCCACACGACCGTCCGGGCTGCGCTTGGCTCTTCGCCTCTTCAGGAAGTCGAACAATCATGGAGTACTACTGCAGTGGAGGTGTACTACAGTATGCTTCTGGCCATCTGACACCGAATGAACTGCTGCATGTCCACTGCATGCAGGAGGGAGAGCGTGTAGCAAAAGCTTCTCCTAGTCCTGCCTGCCACCACGCTCATGGGCGAGGGCGGGACGCAGCTTCCTTGACTTACTGCTCCTGTCTTTGCGTGTATGACATGTGGGCCCAACAGGTGGGTGGCCCACCTGTCATGCAGCCAAAGGCAGGTGCAGTTAAGGCACCAGAGCTCAGTTCGCGAGGGAGAGGGCGTTGTAGTAATCAAACTTCTCTTTGTTGTACGAGTTGACGCAACACATCAAAGCACTGCACTCGATATATTTCAATAATTTGCGTTTACCGATGCATTAATTACAATGCATGCATGCATGCTGTGACTCTCCTTTTGATACTTGCATGTGTTGATTTAATGCACCTTGAAGTAGTATGAATATGTGACAGTAAAGCTTTGTAATGCCCCGGCCCTAAAGCAAGAGATGGTTGTGCACGATGAGGGCGAGATCATGCAGACGGAACATGACCCGACGATGGAGCTCTCTATGGTCTCGATGGACCTCACCTTGCTCCATTGCCCCTTGTGCCTCTGCCCCTTGAAGCCTCTCGTGTATGAGGTTCGAATACACCTCGTTCGTTCGGCTGATGGAGCAAGGTGTAGTTTTCTTGATTGATGTGTTGTTCGATTGATTTGTGTGGTGCAAGGGAGGGCACCTGGCCTGCGCGGACTACCTCGTCGAGCGCCTCGGGAACCAGCGGCAGTGCCAGAAGTGCGAGCGCGGCGGTGGCTTCGACGTGCGGAACAAGGCGGTGGACGCCTTCCTCTCCTCGGTGAGGGTGGATTGCCCACGCGAAGGTTGTGGGCTCTACGTCACTTACCACAAGCTCGCCGATCACCAGAGCGTGTGTTCGCTCGAGCCCTGCAAATGCCCCGTGCCCGTCTGCAGCTATGAAGGCCCGCTGCCGGCGCTCTCCCACCACATCAGCACCGTGCATCCCATGCCCGTGCACAGGATCCAGTACGACAAGGTGCTCCAGCTGAAAGTGCCACTGTCGGAGCCACGGCTCTTGCTGTTCGCGGAGGAGGACGGCCGTGCGTTTTTCTTGGTCGGCGGCGTGCTCGACATCGGCGCGCCTATCGCCGTGTCGGTCGTCTGCATCAGATCAGGGTCATCCCCACTGCTGCACTACATGGCCAAGCTATGGCCAAACGGCCCACCGGGGGAGCCCAAAGGCAGGACTGACGCCGTCAAGGTGGAAATGGAGGTGACAAGCAGCAAGGATCCTGACGACGTCGCCATGCAGGAGCTGACCTTCTTCACAGTTCCGCCCAAGCTGTTGGCCGGGGCTAAGCTTGTGTCCCTCCACATTCAGATTGACAAGCTCACGTCCTAAATGATTTTACAGTGCCTTCTGTTTATCTTACTAATATACTAATATAGGGGTTAGCTTGGTCTACTTTAGCTTAAGAGATGGTGGGCTTTGGTGGCGATGCAGGTTCGACATCAGATCAGCAGTATAAGTAATTTCCAAGAGTCGAACAGATATTTTGTGTCTGTTGGATTTAAAAATCATTTGTGTAAGAAGTATAACAGCCTATAAGAAGTATAGCAGCTTATATGCTTGTTTGTTCAGGAAGTGTTGCATACTTGTGTGAGTTGACGCGACACATCAAAGTAGTACTACTACTAGTAGTACTCCCTTCGATCCTAATTTCTTTGCGCATAAGGCTGGTCATAGTGGGAGTAACATAGATGCCACATAAGCAAAAATGATGAGGTGGCAAGTAATTAATGAGGAGAGAGGCAAATAGAGTAACATAAATATGTTACCATCACATAGCGCTATCCAATGCAAAATGAGTCTAAAAGTAATTAATGAAGACATCTATGTTATCACATATATGACACTACCCACTATGAAGGTAGTAACATAGACTAGTAACATATGCATGTTACTAGTCTATGTTACTATCCACTATGACCAGCCTAAGTCGAGGCGCAGATAGGAGGGCTTGATTGTATCTATACTTGGACAACTCACCCGACTGCATGCGCACCAGGCAGATGAAGCTCGTGTCGTGTTGGTGCCATGTGCGGCCCGCACATTAACCAAAACCTCGTGCCTCCAGCTTAGCCTTCGCGTTTTAAACTTCTCAATCTCAAGGCCAAGGAGCAACGTGAAACCTATGTTAGAGCCAATCGGATGATTGAGAACACTACAATTCGTAGCTACAGATGCGTGTGTGAGAGAGGACGAGTGTGTGCGTGCACCTCTTCTCTTCCTGTATAACGTACTAAACTCAGAGTACAAGTGTATGTGGGTGGCAACGACCTAGGGAGCTAGAGATGGTGCGCGCGAGAAGTCCCGAGAGATAGGTGAAATGCGTCTGAAAAAAAGACTAGTCTATAGCTTGCCACGAGGCTATTCCTGTCGAACGCCCCAATAACCGTAAGACATATATCCGACGGTGCCAGTTATTGCACGTACATAGCAATAGAAAAAGAACTACCATGGAATATGCTACACCACGGCCGAGAACACGTGCCCACGTTACGCCATCCGGGAATAGTGTCGCACTTCGAAACTAGAACCGTCAATAAATTTTGAGCTTGCGTCTCGTCACATTCCAAATTACTACTACCACGCTATATTTAATTGCAAACATGTTCACACCGATCACAACCTAAACGATTTCCCACTTAGGAGCTTATTAGTACTCGGTTTTAAATACTTGTGTTTCCGATTGTAACGTGACAGCACTTGTTCCAAAATGACTTTGTTGATTGTTAATATGTGCTCCTACGCAAATCAGACCGCAAATTTACGACAGCATGTTGGTGCCATGTCATGACACCAAGCCAATTTTCATGATTTTCATGTATGTTTTGCATTTACAGGAATTAAAAAACCAAGTTTCTCAATGTTTCCAGCCGAGCCACGACGCCCAGATGGTTGAATTTCATTCCCATTTCTTGCATGGGACCTAGAAATTTACCAGAGGACACACATGTGATTTTTCAACCAACTTTGGTGCACTGGAGCATGCTCTTGTATTTCAAATTTCAATTATGCACACAAAGGTGACACGTTCACTCTTAGAACCACAAGCCTTCTAGAGAGAAGCTCCGGTTTGCAAGAAGCTTATACCAAAACTTGTTCCTATTCTGCCATTTTTTTACCACAGCATGGTAGTACCATGACATGACACCATGCCAAGTTTCATGATTTTCAGGTGTGTTTTGAATTTACAAGAATTTTAGAACCAAGTTTCTCAATGTTCTCGGCCGAGCCACGATGCCCAGATGTTTGAATTTCATTCCCATTTCTTGCATGGGACCTAGAAATTCACCCGAGGACACACATGTGAGTTGTCAACCAACTTTGGTGCACGGGAGCATGTGCTTGTAGTTCAAATTTGAATTATGCACATTAAATGACCAGTAACTCAATTAATGTATAAAAAGGCCAAACGAACCCGGAATAATTCCAAAATTTAACAGGGCACTCATGTAGTTCTATGTCGCCTCTGTAAAGAAACTCAAGGGGGAGTAGCGTATATCATTTCGCACTCAAAGGTGTCATGTTCCCTCTTAGAACCACGAGCCTTCTTGAGAGAAGCTCCGGCTTGCAAGAAGCTTATACCAAAACTTGTTCCTATTCGGCCAATTTTTGTTACCACAACATGGTAGTACCAAGACATGACACCATGCCAAGTTTCATGATTTTCAGGTGTGTTTTGGATTTAAAAGAATTTTAAAACCAAGTTTCTCAATGTTCTCGGCCGAGCCACGATGCCCAGATGTTTGAATTTCATTCCCATTTCTTGCATGGGACCTAGAAATTCACCCAAGGACACACATGTGATTTTTCAACCAACTTTGGCGCAAGGGAGCATGTACTTCTAGTTCAAATTTGAATTATGCACATTAAATGACCAGAAACTCAATCAATGTATAAAAAAGGCCAAACAAACCCGGAATAATGCCAAAATTTAACAGGGCACTCATGTAGTTCTATGTTGCCTCTGTAAAGAAACTCAAGGGGGGGCAGCGTATATCGTTACACACTCAAAGGTGACACATTCCCTCTTAGAACCACCAGCCTTCTTGAGAGAAGCTCCGGTTTGCAAGAAGCTTATACCAAAACTTGTTCCAAATCGGCGCAATTTTTTACCACAGCATGTTAGTGCCATGACATGACACCATGCCAAGTTTCATTATTTCCAGGCGAGTTTTGGATTTAGATGAATTGAAAAATCAAGTTTCTTGATGTTCTCGGCCGAGTCACGACGCCCAGATGTTTGAATTTCATTCCCATTTCTTGCATGGGACCTAGAAATTCACCCAAGGACACACATGTGATTTTTTTCAACCAACTTTGGTACACCGGAGCATGTGCTTGCAGTTCAAATTTGGATTATGCACATTAAATGTCCAGAAACTCAATTAATGTATAAAAAAAGGCCAAACGAAGCCGGAATAATTCCAAAATTTAACATGGCACTCATACAGTTCTATGTTGCCTGTGTAAAGAAAATTAGGGGGAGGCAGCATATATCGTTTCGCACACAAAGGTGACATGTTCCCTTTCGGAACCACGAGGCTTGGTGAGAGAATCTTCAGTTGCAAGAAGCTTCTACCAAAACTTGTCCCAATTCAGCCAAAAATTATACATATGAAAACAGGGTTTAGATTATCTCGAACATCTCGCCACCTAGACCAATGTACTCTAATTTGAATTCAACATAAAATGGATACAAATATTTGAATTGGAGATCGTATGGTACATGTAGTTCATAGTGAAATATGATTACTGCTATATGCATGTTTTTTGTTATCAAGATAATATTTAAATTATTGTATAACTTGACAACAATCGTATTCAAATAAGGAAAATTGATTCAAATTTAGTCCATATGGTAGATGACAATATATATGTTAATAGGGTGGAGTAAAATGTTCATATATCATGGAAGATAAAAATGTAGGACTACATCCATTATAAACCACAAGGTCACCTAACGATATATTCGAATTCAACATAACGTGGATTCAAAAATTGAAGTTCGAGATGCTGCCATTTGTAATAATATAAAAAGGGACATGACTCTTTATTTTGGTGGGAATTGATTTGTTTTTTGTTGTTGTTGAGGGAAGTACGAATCGATTTGGTACTGTACAGGGTAATCTTGTTCTCCTGATTTTTTTTACATTTTTCTTGTAGTTTTTTCAATGACATTTATAGAAATATAGTAAAAGGGGACATGACTCTATTGTGTCTTGTATGAATTGTTTTTTTGTACACGTTAAGTTTGTTCTAGCGAACAAGGAATCTGTGCCTTGTTATCCCAAAATTTTGAATCACGAGTATCTTTTGTCTCATCTGCTTTGAAACTCCCACCACTTCAACCTGCGCCGCGCCTTGTTATCCCAAAATTTTGACGCGCACGAAAACTCCCTCCTCATCCGAAATCGGTCCCGCAGCCCAGACACGCGAAATCCCCCTTCTACCCCTCAGCCGGAAATGCCGGCTCGACGTCGCCGTGTCAAAACCGGTGGGGGTACGGTGGTAACTTACCCTACATTTTGGACAAGCACGTCCATAAGCCATGGCTCCCCCTACCTTCCCCTTTGCCCCCCCATTCGTACACCAAGGCCGCCAAAACCCACGAAACCCCACGCTCCTCCGTCGGCGTCCCCACCGCCGCCCAGCCGGAGAATCCTCCCCGACGATGTCGTCCACCCCAACAGCTCGCCGTCCCTCATCCATCGCACCGGATGAGGATCCGTCGTCGATCTTGTCGTCCCGACGAATCAGCCGCCCCATCCTCCACCTCCAAGGAGTTGCCCCGATGTTCGCCTCGTCTATCACGCCACCTCCATCCCCACAGCGCCGTCTTGACCTGCCCCACCGGAACTGCAACACCCTCACCAATTCCTCCGATGAAGTCGAGGCTAACTCGGCGCCACCAAGGAGGTTTTGCACTCACCACTGCATTTTATCTTTTATTCGATCTCACGGGGCTGCCAGTGCTCGACACCGAGCAGCCATGGCGGGTCTCCATCGATGGCGCCGTCGCCAGCCACTTCATCCCCGGCGTCTCTCCCTCATGTCGTTGCTTCCTCGGCAGCGACTTCCACACCGGCACCAGTTGCAGCTGCTCCGGCTCTCGCTCGCGCTGCTGCTGCTCTGCTCTGCTATTGCTGTCGGTCGCGCTGCTACTCCGCTCTTGCTCTCGTTCGTGCTGCTGCTCTGCTCTTGCTCTCGCTCGCGCTGCTGCTGCTGTTGCATGACCTCCGGCATCTACATGAGTTGTTGCTTTAGCACTCGCTCGTGCTGCTGCTGCAAGACTTGCTCTCTGCTAGTGCGTTCTCTGCTCGAGCATCTGCTGATTTAGATCACTGCTTCTCTTCTACTAGTGCTCGAACTCCCTAAACAACTATTGCAATGCTCTTCTACTAGTTCAATCAGTTTTGATAGTAAAATTCAGTTTCGACTATAAAGTTCAGTTTCTTCAGTTAAGTTCAGAGTAAACTGTATTTACAGCATCTGTCGGAGCGGCCATGGCGCAGCTGATGTGTTTTACATCTAGCACTTTTGGGTGATGTATTTTACATCATCTATTGCAGATGATATTAGAGTCCCACTTCAGATTAACGTTGTCTGTCTTGTCCTGCTTCAGCCTCGCCGCCCTACACCTCACGGGAGCTGCTCCAACGACGGAACTGTCCATCACAGCGGAGCAGTACCCTCGACGCCGTTTCCAGAGGCCTCAGATCTTCTTCCCCGCCTCCGACAGTCACACCAGCATCACCATCCTCCACGTCCAACCCAATGATGCTAAGGTCGACAAAGCTACGCCAAAGAGGTTGTACACTCACTACTAGGAAAAGGCCTACTAATGGCGCACCTAATTTGGCCATTAATGGCGCATTAGTGGTGCGCCATTAGTAGCACGCCATTAGTATATTTTACTAATGGCGCACCACTGGTGCGCCATTAGTATCTGGTATACTAATGGCGCACCCCAGATGCGCCATTAGTATATACAACAGTGCGCCATTAGTATGCCTCCCAGGGGGCCATCTATACCCAGGTGCTTTGGCATACTAATGGCGCACAACAACTGGATGCGCCATTAGTAACTTCGGCATACTAATGGCGCACTGTTTAGTGATGCGCCATTAGTATCCTCTGGCATACTAATGGCGCACTATGATGTGATGCGCCATTAGTATGAATATTAGGTTTTTTTTATTTTTTATTTTCTGTTTTTTGCACAGGTTACAAAATGTATAATTGGACAAAATATAGACAGCACACATCAACAACAGATTCATCGAATACAATAGAAGATTAGTCTCTGAATACAATTCATCATTTTAGTCTCCGAATACAATTCATCATATTAGTCTCCGAATTGAAAAGACCGAACAAAGATAGAACATTATATTACAAGTCTCGAGACCGCGAGTTTGTCTTCACATTACAAGTCGATATCGATCATCTAAACTACCATCACATAGAAGAGAGCTGCGGTCATCACGATGAGCATCATCACGATGAAACTCGTCTTCATCCGGTTCCTCCAACGCTCCCTCCCCTCTCCCGCTAGATAGCGGGCGTATCTAGATTCGGCCTCGGCCCTAGTGGCGTACCCTTTGTAACTGTTACCGCTGAATCGGTGAACCTGTCTCCGACACTCCTCCCAGTCGTCGTAGACTCCGGGAACCTTACCCTTGTACACGACATACCACGGCATCGCTATGCAGTAGCCAAACGAAACGTTAGTACCAATTCACAGACAATACATAAGCAATATATAAGTATGCAACAGAACGATCGGAAGAGAAAAGCAAGACATTAATAGCATCGATTACATCTAAGTTGAAGGACTCTCGAAACCAAAGAGACATACTACAAGTTCATTAAAGTTTAATTACAACATGAGCCAATCGATGTTTCAGAACTAGACACAGCATCACTGCTTTCGACTCGACTCAAGGGACCGGAGCGTGGATGAAGCCGCCGTCTATCGTGGGAGTCATGAAACAACGGGCGTTGTCAGCCTGCATTTGTAGGATTGTGTCGATGTCACTGTTGGACGGTTGATTTCTGAGGTAGAACTGCCCCGAGGTACGAAGGACATCTTGATGGATGATTTCCGCAAACTCCGACTGGATGCGAAAGAATTCTTGTCTGATGTCCGCGTCCTGGATTGCCGACACGCTCGCGGCCCAATCTTTGAGTCTACTCGGTAGCAGTAGTTGATGATGGTCCCGTACGATCGCCCGCATGTGATGGATGGCGTAGTAGGCACCCTTCTGACCGCCAGGCGGCTGCTTGACGCAGCAGAACGTCGTATTGTGGGAGAACACGTGCTTGCCGTACTTACGAATAGGCCTGGTGAAGGTGCCTCCAGATTTGACGTAGCCGGGGAGAACATCATCAAGAACCTTCTTGACATTTGTGTAGTCTACGTTCGACTGACGGTCCGGGTCGAAATACGTGGCCATGGAATATTTGGGGCTTAGGAGGATGAGCGTGCAATGTGTGTCACTGCAGAAAACACGGAATGTTAAAAGAAAAACGATCGAAATCTAAGAATTCATATGTTACGGGGCGGTTGAGGGGAGGACTTACTCGGGAAAGTAAGGCACGAGGAAGTTGTCCTTATCTTGGTTTGCCAGAATGACGCCTTCGAGGTAAGAACTCGCGACTTGCCGGTCCCCAGCGCTGCCCAAGATCTTGGCACGCATGTAGAAGGGGTCGACTATCACGATGTCCGGGGTCTTGTCGCGAATGATCCGCATCTCCATACTCAGCGAAAATAGCCGAACGAAGGTGTAGTGCAGCGGATGAAGGTTCAACATAGCGTGGATGTCATCAAACCGCAGGACGATCGTACCCCCGATGGAGTTATCCACAAAGCCCTTGCCCTCTGGCACCTTGGCCGCGAAAACCGGGTATGCCACATCCTTCTCTCGGAGACGCCGCTTCTCCAAAGAAAGAACACTGTCATGCAGACTCCGCATAGCACCGGTTGCAGCATCGAGCATATTTCTCGGTAGCATCGGCCTACCCGCCACATGCACCCTCCTCGAGATATCCGCAGTTGAAGGTGGCCCGTCCTGAGCACGGATCGTACTCGGTGCCGGCTGGCCCGCACCCTTGTTAGTCTTTCTTTTGCGTGCCTTCTTCTTGATCTCCTGTAATGGGACCGAGTTCTGCTCACAGACCGCCTTCTTGAGTGTGTTGGGGCTGATCATATTTCGCACCTCGCCTATCTGAGGCTCGGTGAAGTCGGCAGCTGGAGGCGTCTCCTGAGAGCTGAACTGCAGACGACGCCTGTTGCAACTTGGCTTCTCCGCGGTACCAGCTAGATCGCACACGTCTTTTGTTGGGTTGGGTTCTTGAGAAGGAGGCCCCATGAAGTCGCCACCGTCCCCATGATCGGCAAAGTACTGATCGACGTTGGCAAATGTATCGTCGTCGTCGTCGTTCTGATCCTGTGCCATATGCATGTTTGGATCCAGTGGCATAGGGATGTCCGGCACCGTTGCGGCGGTCTTGCCATGGGGCCGACTTGGCGCCGGCACGACTGGCGGTGTTGTCTTTGGGGTGGTGTCCCCCGCCCCCAAACGAATCTGGCTCTTCGGCCAAAGCAGGGGCCAGCTCAGGCAGGCGCTGAGGTTCATCACGTCATCATCGTCGGCCCCGATGGGTCGAATCGGAGGTAACACCTCGTCGCAGCCTGGCAGCACCCGAACCAGTTGAACCCTAAACAAGTTGGGTGGCATCTGGGTACCGTGGAACAAGGGGTTGCCCGGTTGAACGATTTTGCCCTTGGCGACATCGACCAACTCGTTGTTCACGAAGTGCAGGAGAGTGCACGGAACGTCGGCGGCGCCCTGCGAAAACATGTAGGGCGTTAGGGATGCCCAGTCAAAGGCAAGGAGATGAAGTCCTCGGCCGAGAGAGGCTTAATTAGTTACCGTGATGATGGCGTCGAGCTCGGCTAATGTCGAGGCACCGCCAACGGCGGGCGTGCAGTTGACGGAGGGGCCGCTTGCTGCAGAGGTGCCGGCCGGCGTACACCCGGGTGCATTAAGCTCCCGTGCCGGCGTCGGAGACACCAATGCCGGCTCCGCCGGAGACACCAATGGCCCCGCCATCGCGTTCTGCGAGTTGCTGGCCGTGAAGCTAGGAATCGGGGGCGGCCCCTGTTGGCCGCCCGCAATCCACGCACTAATCCCCTGGATCAAGGTAGGCACAATGGCGGTGATCGTCGCTCCGAGTTGTTGTTGCACTTGCTCTTGGACAATCTCCGGAATCCGCGCCACCTGTGCCCTGAGTTCTTGAACCTCGCGCGCCTGGCTTTCCGAGCTGGTCTTTTTCTCCTTTCGCCCAGCAGTGTCATAGTATGACGACCATTTTGTCGACAAGCCTTTGCCGGCCACACGACCAGCTGACGTCGGCTTACTGAGCTTATCCTTGTTCTTCATTACATTCAACGCCCTATTTAGAGTGGTGTCCCAAGGGTTGCTCTTAGTCGACCCCACGCTACTGCTTTCAGTCGCCTGCGGAAGGAATGTGAACCATTTAGAAATTTGGCTTCATTAATTAGAATGCAACCATATGGAGCTAATTACGAGGGGGTGTATTCCTTACCAGAACAAGCTCAAGCGCCCTGGTCTTCGGATCCGTGGTAAGCTCCTTTGTTTTCGGGTCCTTCTTGTACCGGGCCCTGACAAAGTTCCTGGTCTGCTTGTCACCGTATTTATCGAAGAGGGGCGGTAGGCCTTGCTCGGCACGGTCCGCCTCCTCCTTGTCCCATATAGGCTCCGCCACTCTGTAACCGCCGGGACCGAGTGTGTGTTCCCCTAAGTTCAGCTCCCGCATTTCTTTCCCCCACTTACTTGATTCGGAGTGTGCGGTGCTCGAGCAATTGATCTTGAAGTCGTTGTAGTCATCTTCGGTGATCGAAGGATTTTTCTCCTTGATCTTCTCATAACTCTCACCTTTCTCGATCATTCTCTTCACATTGCTTTTCCAAGTAGACAGGGCCTTGCTCATCTTCGTGAGGGCAGCATTGTTCACTTTATTCCCTTTGAGGCTTGTGTTTTCAAATTCAGTGGGGAACTTGTATCGTTCGGGCAGCTTCGTGAAGAGGAGGTTGCGCAAATTCCCTCAGTCAGGATGCCTCAGGTTCTCGGTGTTGATCGAGACGGTGCTCCGGAGAATGCACCCGAGCTGAAGCGAGTACCCCTTGACTATTCGTTCGGGCGCCGTTGGATTCCCGTCGGAGTCCACTTCAGTAACTTCCTCCTTGAGGGTGCGGAGCACGGTCGGGCGCCGGTCCTTCCGTTGCCTCTTCGGTTGGCTGCCATCTGTGCGTGCGCCGCCATCATCAGTGGTGGCATCCTCGGCGGCACCATCAGTGATGGCATCCTCGGCGGCACCATCAGTGGTGGCATCAGTGGGGTCATCCTCGGCGGTACCATCAGTGGTCTCAGGATCGGTGGGGAAGGCGGCGTCCTCATACAAGTGAGGTTGTTCCTCCATCTCCTGGGACAGCTTCCAGAATGGCTTGTCGACGCCCGAACCCCCGGCCTCATCGTTGTTGGCCATGTTTCTCTCTAAATAGGAACAAAGTTTGGTCAAAAAGTTGGTTATTGTCAAGGAACAAGATCATGGTCTCATCATTTAGGGTTTGTCGACACCGAGGCATCCTAAAAGCTAAGCTTTTATCATTGAGGGTTTTTCGACGCCGAGGCACCCTAAAAGCCTAAGCTTTCATCATTTCGGTTTTTATCGACACCGAGCCACCCTAAAAGCCATGCATTAGTCACAAGTACGCCGGGGCACTTGATCCTACTTAATTAACTACTAAGATACCCCGGCCCATGCATTAGTCACAAGTACCCCATATGTCCTATTTTTAGCAAAGTCATGCTAAAATTCACGGAAAATTTCAGCATGACCTTTGCTGAAAATAGGACATATGGAGTACCCGAATTTGCCGGAACGGAAGTTAATCGACATTCCGGCAAACTCAAGGGCCTCTCGGGTGGACAAGGCAAAAAAGGCCTCCATCACAACATGGAAAATACATTGGCATCTGAAGAGGTGAAACAATATATGCATCTCCAAGCAGTATCATCTCCAAGCAGTATCATATTTGTAATGACTGAAAATATTTACTTCAGGAAATATTTACTACTGTAGTTTCTGTTACAAACAAAAAAAAGACTGAAGTTTGTCCTAGCTATATTTCAGGATGATTTTTCAGTTGCTCATGCTTTTTACAAATTGTAGCTACTGTTTTTTATACCTAAACAAAATTGCCCTAGCTATATTTGTAGTTCTTGATATATTTTTCTTATGGACTTGGTCAAATTTGAATAAGGACAAAGCTATAACTTCAATTAATTTGGAATGGAGAGAGTAATCCACAATAGATAAACTGAAGCATACTAAATGAAGACAAGCTCTTGGATGCTACACCTTAGTTTTAGAATAGACAAACAGACACGTTCTAACTTCTAATGGAAAACATGGTTAGATAGATGATTACAAATTGCACATGAAAGAACAGGGGTAAATATTGTTAACAGAAGACAGCCAAACAAATATATTGCTCTTTATGAGGTTATGAGGTTACAGAGTACAAACTTAACTTGAGAATGACAGTGTTCAAAATAGTCAATGAAAAATTCATCAGTACTGAACATAATTAACAGAAGTTATTTTGATGGTATATAAGAATATTTATGGAACAAACAACATGAAGATAGTTGCAATCTTAAACAAAAATCAAAGCACACTTATCTGTAAAAAGCTAACAAACTATGTGATGCTTCCAGCTAATATGTTCAGAGAACAGGAGCATGAGAAAAAATAACAGAAACTATATGATTTAACTGGTTTCAAAACATGAAGTCCTAAAAGCTCTTGTTTTTGACTTTGCATCCACTGATAAAGAAGAATCAGAGTAGTGAGCAAGACTGTAAATCTTCTGAAAATTAAAAGAAAAGAGAGATTGCATGTTCATCTTAGCTGCAGTCCTGATCGTGAGAAGTACATCCTATACGTTTTACCAAGGGAACAGTAGGGATAACAGAAAGTCACTGTTGTCACTGTCCTAGTGAAGAATTTTGTGCTATCTACCTTCTTGGTTTACCCCCTAGTGCTTCGATACATATGCAATTACACAACTGTACAGTAGTATGCTGGTTTTACTTACATGAACAAAATTTATGTTGGGACAGGGAGTATCCCTGCTGTACGTGTCAGAAAAAATATGGTTGATTCTAGAGCTAAGTTGATACTCCAAGAGGTGTTCTACGCATGGGAGCTCCATTTAAATCAAACATAGTATGCAGTTCCCAAAGAAAATGTACTCAGGAGTCCAAAAGCGAAGTTCAGAGACAGATTGTTGTATTAGGAGCAGAGAGGGAGAGGTGGGAAATGGAGGCGGGGGTGATTTGGATGGGGTACCTGCGGGCGTAGAAGACGGGGGCGTCGTCGGGGACGAAGACGTCGATGCTGTGGATGTTGGTGGTGGTGCGACGAGGTCCGGGAGGCGACGAGGTCCGGGTGGTGGTGGTGCTCCGAGGAGACGAGGAGAGCAGCGCCGAGGAGACGAGGACGACGGGGCGGCGGGGCGGCGGCGTCGGGAGAGGAGAGGGCGGCGTCGCGGCGTCGGGGCGTCGCGGCGGAGACGAGGACGACGGGGCGGCATCGAGGCGGCGGGGCAGCGGCGTCGGGAGAGGAGAGGGGAAGGGGATCGAGGGCGAGGGCGAGGGAGAGAGAGGGGATAGGTTATCCAACAGGTACATCCATACTAATGGCGCACCTCACCCTGGTGCGCCATTAGTATTATTTTTTTGATTTCTGCTCGAGCCAACAGGTTATCTTCCACCTTACCTGATCCACACCAAGTTCCCTCTACTAGCTCGACTGGTCAGCAGCCAGTTCTCACACCAGGAGGTCCTGGGTTCGATTCCCAGGCTCCACAATTTTTTTATGCATTTAAAATGTTGTTTGATATTTATTTGTGTTTAAATATGTTCAAACTTGTTTAAATCATAACAGTCATATTTTTTTATAAGACAGTAATAATTTTTTAAAAAATATCATCAAACAGTAATGCCGGTGGAGCGGGGGAGGGTGCGCGGGGTCCGGGGGGAGCTCGGCGGCGAGGGGGACCGGATCTGGCGAGGTGGGATAGCTAGCGATCGAGATGGAGGGGGATCGAGATTGAGTGTCCATGAAATTTAAAAATATTCATGATAGTTCAAAAAGTGCCCATGAAATACAATCGAGAAATGATGGCTATGATTTAAATACAATCGATCTTAGCTAGCTATCTGTTCACAATCTTCTTGCCCTTCTTTTTCGCAAATGGAGTTCTTCTGTGGAACGGACGTCCTTTAGGTAGGGTGGTCCCGCTTCTTCTTGTGGTGTATGCTGCTACTTCATCATCGTCGTCATGTTCGATTCTCGGGTCGCCGTACTTGTCGAAGTCTTGCTCATTGGCTACTCCATCCATTCCGATGATCTTCCTTTTGCCTCTCCTCACGACAACACGACTGGGCTTTGACGGGTCGGTAATGAAGAAGCATTGGTCCACTTGGGAAGCCAGTACCCATGGCTCATTTTTCGCGGTGACGTTTGCGCCTGCGGTCTTGGATTTGGCTTCGGGTATAACCATGGTGGTGAAATACCGGTCTTCTTTTAGGACGCTCTTGGCTCATCTGACACGGAACATCGGGACCTTCTCTCCAGCGTAGCTCAGCTCCCAGATCTCCTCGATCCTTCCGTAGTATTTGTCCTTGTCGTTACCGGTGTAGGATTCCATCGTTACCCCGGAGTTCTGATAACCATCGCTCTTCATGTCCTTGGCCTCGGTGTAGAATGTGTAGCCGTTGATATCGTACGCCTCATAGGTCATCAGGTTGTGCTCGGCGCCCTGTGACAAGGCGAATATGAGTTGTTCTTCCGCGGAAGAATCCTCATGTAAAGGGTACGACAGAAGCTTCTGCTTGAACCAACGCGTGAAACATGAGTTGTGCTCTTTGAGTATATCTCCGTCCGTCCTCTGTTGGCCTCGGTCATTGTACGTCTTCTTGATAAAGGTTTTGTGCTCTACCACCCAAGGATCGACCACGTCTATGTGTTGTAGCGCGACTAGGTTTGCTCTTTCAAAGTCGGCGAGTCTACCCTCGAAGTCGACATGCATTTCGCGGCGACCCTCACGGTGACCCCATCCAGCGAGCCTGCCGAGGTGCCTGTTGACGGGCAGACCAACGGGGTTCTCGATGCCTAGATAATTCGTGTAGTAGGAGATGCACTCTTCGGTCAGAAAGCCCCTGGCTATGCTTCCCTCTGGACGTGACATGTTGCGAACGTATCCTTTGATGACACCATTCATCCTTTCGAACGGCATCATGCTGTGCAGGAACGTCGGCCCGAGTTGGATGATATCGTCCACGATATGGACCAGCAGATGCACCATAACGTCGAAGAATGCGGGCGGGAAGTACATCTCAAGCTCGCATAGTATCACCACGATCTCTTCCTGTAGCCTTCTGAGTTGCCTCACGCCAACAGACTTCCGAGAGATGACGTCGAAAAAGTTGCATAGGCCAAATAGCGTTTCACGGACGTGCGCGTCCATGATCCCACGGATTGCAACTGGAAGTATCTGCGTCATCAGCACGTGACAGTCGTGAGACTTCATCCCGCTGAACTTCAGCTTCGCTAGGTCTAGGTATCTGCTTATCTTCCCCGCGTAACCGTAAGGAAGTTTTACTCCTACGAGGCAGGTGAAAAACTGCTCGATCTCCTCCTGACTTAGAGTGAAGCACGCGGGAGGGTAGTCATTTCCGGTCTTCTTGGCCTTTTTGCCTTTGCGACGACTTTCCGTGTCCTGCTTCGCCTCATCATCATCATCATCATCATCATATATAGCGTGAAGCTCCTGCCTGATGCCCATTGATTTCAAGTCTGCCCTTGCTTTCGGCCCATCTTTGGTCCTCTCTGGCATGTTGAGCAGGGTACCAAGCAGACTCTCGCACACGTTCTTCGTGATATGCATGACATCAAGGCTGTGAGGCACACGGTGGATCTTCCAGTACGGCAAGTCCCAGAAAACAGACCTCGTTTTCCATACCTTCAGCAGCGGCTCTGGCGCCTTTCGCTTCTTTCCCGGCTCTGGCGCCTTTTGCTTCTTTCCCGGCAGTGGGCAGTCTTTCCAATTTTTCAACAGCTCGTCTATTTCCTCGCCGCTCCTCGTACGCGGGCGTCCTCGGGGTTCGGTTTCACCATCGAATAGATCCTTGCGTTTTCTCCACGGGTCATCGTCGCGAAGCCACCTTCGATGTCCCATGAACACGGTTTTCGAAGACCCGGGATCTCTATCTAGCTGGCGATACGTTGTGTCATCCATGCACCTGACGCATCCAGAAAATCCGTGGACCACCTGCCCCGCGAGATATCCGTAACCGAGATAGTCGTGCACCGTCGTGAGCAGCGCGGCTCTCATAGGGAAATATTCTTTCTCTGCGGCGTCCCACGTATTGGCTGGCGTTTTCCACAGCGTGTCAAGCTCCTCTTTCAGCAGCCCCAGATACAGATTGATGTCGTTCCCTGGTTGTTTCGGTCCTTCAATTAGCATACTCATGTGAATGTACTTCCTCTTCATGCACAACCAGGGGGGAAGGTTGTACATCCACACAAACACAGGCCAGGTGCTATGTGTGCTTCTCTGGCTGCCAAACGGATTGACTCCATCGGTGCTCGCGCCCAGCACGATGTTCCTTGGATCGTTCCCAAATTCTAGGTCTTCGAAGTTCAACGCTTGCCACTGGCTCGCATCCTTAGGGTGACTCAGCATCTTGTCTTTTTTATCTATCTCCGGATCATTTGCGTCATCTTCTCGCTTCTTCTCCTCCCTATCCGCGTGCCAACGCAGGAGCTTTGCTACCTTAGGGTCCGCGAAATACCGCTGCAGACGAGGAGTGATCGGAAAGTACCACACCACTTTTCGAGGAGCTTTCTTCCTCTTCTTGTATCGAGTGACGCCGCACACCGGACATATGGTAGACTCCGCGTGCTCGTCCCGATAAATGATGCAATTGTTCATGCACACATGGTATTTCACGTGCGGTAAATCCAGAGGACACACGATTTTCTTCGCCTCCTCCAAACTGGTCGGGCACTTGTTCCCCTTGGGAAGACGTTCGTGCCAGAATGACATGTTCTCGTCGAAGCATGCGTCGGTCATTTTGTGTTTTACCTTCACCTCCAGAGCCATGAGCGTTACTTTCAGGCGGGTATCCTCGGGCCTGCATCCTTCATACAATGGAGTAACCGCGTCTAACTCAAGTTGATCCATCTTGGCTTTCTCTCGGGCGGCAGCTCTTGCGTTATCCGTCTGCTTGAGAAGCAGCTCTTGAATATGAGGGTCCTGCACCCAGCCCATCGATGGTCCAGCGTCGTCTGCTCCGCCGGCATCATCATCTTCATGATCATGCCCGTCGTCTGCTCCGGCATCTTCCTCATCATCATGTCCTGCATCTTCTACATGATGACTGTGTACAGCATCACCGTCGTGATCATCTCCTGGGGATTCTTCGTCTTCTCGCCCGCCCGAGCCGCGGTGGTTGTCTTGCTGCCCTTCCTCATTTCTTGCCCGGCCCCCATGGACGACTTCGTAGTCATCTTCATCACCTTGCCACCGATAGCCATCCATGAAACCACGCAAGAGCAGGTGGTCCCGCACCTGCCAGGATTCCGGGTCCGCAATAAGGCTCTTCAGCTTGCATCTTCGACACGGACATCTTATCTCCGTCTCGTTCTTTTGAAGCATCTCGGCCTTCGCGGACCTCAAAAACCTATTCACGATGCCTTCGGTCATCATGCGGACCATGGTCGCCTGCGGGGTAGAGCAAAACGATATTTTAGAACCAAGAAAAAATTTGGCATGACTTTCCCTAAAAATAGGACCAAAAAGAATGCTTAATGCCAAAATTCTCGCCGAAACGGAAATGAATCAACATTCCGGCAAAATATTGGCAACTATCGCATTTCAAATACCGGTACACCTCCAAACACAAACACATATGCAACACCACAAACATATGCAACACCACGAACATACATAGATCTAGCTAGGCCATAAAAAGTGCATGTGCACATTGTTGTAGGGAGAACAACATAAATATAGCTTCCCCCCTTACTTACCTATCAAAACAAGGTAATTTAACCACTTAAATTGAATGAATCTATGGTGGAAATGAGGTGAAAAAGAGGAGGCACCCGAGACAAGGAGGAGGTGGAGAGAATGAAGTGGGGAGAAAGTGAGTGTGGGTAGGAGAGGCTGTCCAAAATATCTTGTTGCTGCCCACTTACTAATGGCGCACCAACTCTAAATGCGCCATTAGTAATCCAGGTTACTAATGGCGCACCTTCTGGTGGTGCGCCATTAGTATGTTTGGACAGGCGCACTAGTTAAAAAAAATTTGATACTAATGGCGCACCCTGGGCCAGGTGCGCCATTACTAGTTACAACTAGTAATGGCGCACTGTGTCTGGATGCGCCATTAGTATGTTTGGACAGGCGCAGTAGTTAAAAAAAATTTTGATACTAATGGCGCACCCTGGGACAGGTGCGCCATTAGTATGTTTGGACAGGCGCACTAGTTAAAAAAAAATTTTGATACTAATGGCGCACCCTGGGCCAGGTGCGCCATTACTAGTTACAACTAGTAATGGCGCACTCTGTCTGGATGCGCCACTAGTATGTTTGGACAGGCGCACTAGTTAAAAATAATTTTTTTTTGATACTAATGGCGCACCCTGCGCCTGGTGCGCCATTAGTAGTTTCAACTCTAATGGCGTATCAGAAGGTGGTGCGCCATTAGTATATACTAATGGCGCACCGCTTGTGTGGTGCGCCATTAGTGTCAATCCCATCTATAGCCCTTTTTCTAGTAGTGACTCGTTGCATCACTTTGTTACTCTGCATTCATGTCGATCCCTCAGGGATCCTTTGCTATGGAGCTACTATGGTACTACTATTCGTGCATTTGGTTAGGAGTGGTGCAAAGCAAAACTAGAGGATTTTTTTCCTTTGGTGTCTCTTTCAAAGAAAAATGTCAGTGTAGAACGACACCTATGGGATCACAAGAATCCCTACTACGGTTGCCGGGGCGCGGGGTTGCGAGAAGAGCAGGGCTAGTAGACAGCACAAGGATCGTTTACCCAGGTTCGGGCCGCGAGGATGCGCAAACCCCTAGTCCTGCTTTGGTGGGTGTATTTCAGAGTGTTCTTGAGCTCTCGAACTAGCTGTGGTCAGTGCGTGGTTTGAAAGAGCCGAATCCTTCTCCACTATGCCATGGACCTCCTTTTATAGTCGGAAGGGGCTGCCACAGTGGTACACAGGAGGTGGGAAGGCGTACAGTGCCCTGAGCTTATCGCTCGTATTACAGGACAAGACGCATTTAATGTGTAGCTTAGGTGTCCCCTTGCTTTATTGGGGACGGGGGCGAGGCCCGTCCCGTCCGTCGCCGCTCCTCCTTGCTTTGACACGCGCCCTGGCCAGTGAGGTGCGTGGTGCCATGTAGGCAGACAGGAAGCTGAGGTGGCGCAGTGGTGGAGCCTTCACGAAGATCTGCATGCCGCCACGCAGGCGCTCGATGAGTTGGCCTGGTAGCTGCATGTTGCCACGCAGGTGCCCGCCCAGCTGGTTGGGCTCGCAGCTGCATGTGAACGGCGGTGGAAGCTTGGTTAGCGTGGGCCTAGCGGTGGCCCTGCTGGCGTCCTTGGTGAGGGCCTTGCCGGGTGGCCCGGCAAGGGTCTTGCCGTGTGGTCCGGCAAGGGTCTTGCCGTGGCGTGCTGTCGTCCCCGGCAAGGGCCTTGCCGGGGGTCTGGTGGCCTTCCTCAGCAAGGATCTTGCCGAGGATCGTCATCTTCTAATCCTTATCTTGAATATGTCTTCACAAAGATCTGCATGCCACCACGGAGGTGCCTCCCGAGCCCTGGCCCAACGTGATGTTGGAGACCGTGGGCTCAAGGGTGGCCCGCTCTGTTGGTGCGGGGCGAGCTGTCCCGGCAAGGTTCTTGCCGGGGCTGCTGAGGCTGCCCCGGCAAGGGTCTTGCCGGGGGAACCTGCTTCGTCCCTCTGCTCTTTGTGGTCTTGGCCTTGGTGCTGCTCTTATTATCTTGGGCTTTGGTCTTACCTTGGCTCACCTCCCCTGTTCTACTTGGCGTGACCGTAGGCGCGGCTCCGACTGCCCGTGCACAGGTATAGGGGTACAAAAACGCAACCCTCTTTTTGTACACCAACAGGAGCCCCCGGGCCTGGGCCACACATAAACGCAACACGTTGTTGGGCCAGGCCCAAAATAGTGCGTGGGCAGGCGGGGCGGTTTTTACCGCGGTAAAACTTTTCGCGCGCGGCGCTTCCCACGACCCGCGCGCGCAGCGCTGCGTGGAGGGATGTGCGTGACGTGGGCGGCATGGATGGGGCGGTTTCCACACGCATGCATCACATCGCAGTAAATGGGTAGTGCGCCCCGGCTTCCTCATGTGCGGCGCGCCGGCTTCGCCCCCGCCAATGATCCCTTTTCCAATGGAAGGCCATGTTGGAGACCAGCCCTGTGAGTTTTTCATCAGGCTGCACCGTGAAGATCGCCGCCGAGGCGGACGCCGATAAGATTGCCGTCAAGGGTGCTGCCGAGGACGCCGCCGAGGGGCCTACCGGGGAGGCCGGCAAGGCTGCCGCTGAGGAGACCGGCAAGGGGCCTGCTGGAGAGGCCGGCGGGGCCGCTCCCGAGGAGGAGGAGGAGGTGGCTGATGACCAGCCTTCCTCTTCTGCTGCCTCCAGCTCCGGCAAGTACCTGAGGGTGAGCAACGACTTTTTCTTCCACCTTCCAGGCGCGTCGAGCACCAGGACACCCGTTGAGGGAGAGGTGTGCGACGACGAAGTGCTTGCCGCTGCCGGGCTTGAAGTCGTCGACGAGCCGATCGTTGGCAGCGACGGTTCATAGGAAGAGTGACTTCTCCACGCCATGGGCGCCAGCTTCCGGAAGCTCCAGGCGCTCCACCGCGCCCGCCTGGACAAGGCTAAGTCCAGGACGGCGGTGATGGAGAAGGCAGAGGTAGACCTCCAGAAGCGCATTGCCGAGACGCAGGACTGGTTCTGCGAGGCCCACAAGGAGCTCAAGGCTGCCCAGGGCGAGTTGGCCAAGCATGACGTGGAGCTCACCATGAAGCTCGCCGACGTCGAGAAGGCTCAAGAGACGGCGAGGAACTTGGCCGCGGCCACCGAAGCCGCCCGGACCCAGCACGAGGCCGCGCTGAACTCCCAGGAGGAGGACCTTGCTGCACGCAAGGAGAAGCTTGCCACCATGCATCGCGGCAAGGACGCAGAGGTGGAGAAGCTTGTCTTGCAGCGGACCAGTGAGCTGGAGCAGAGGCACAAAGAGGCACTCAATGCCTAGGCCCAGGTTCACGCCGGCAAGGTGGAGGAGTTGGAGGCGGAGCGCGACGGCTAAAGGAGCAGGCCCTGAAGCTGTCCTAGGAGAAGGACACGCTTAACAGTGCCCTGACAGAGGCGGAGGGCGCGGTCGTCAGCAAGGCTGGGGAGCTCTCCGAGGCCAACAACTCCATCAAAGACCTCAAGCTGAAGCTGGAGGATCTCGAGAAGGTGCCGTCGGAGGCCAAAACCCGAGAGGAGACCCTGGCCAAGGAGCTGGAGGCCGAGAAGAAGTTGCGGAAGAACGAGGGCCTCAACTTCGCGGATCACGTGGAGGGCGAGAACCGTTGGCTTGATCGCCTCGCCACCGTCGCCAACCAGGCCGCCGCGCAGCTGGCCATCATGGGGATGCCGGACGTGAGGTATGTCCTGGAGCGGAGCGTGAGCACCAATTGCATCCTGACCATGTTCTTCGAGAAGGTTGTCGGTGCTCTGGAGCGGCTCCACGCCAATCGGGCGGCCTCACTGGCCGACGAGTCCCGGAGGCTTTGCTAGGGTGCCATGACCAAGGTTCTCACCGAGGTGGCGCACTGGTACCCCGACCTCGACTTTGACGCCGCGCTGGAGAGCTTGCCGGAGGGTACTGACCTCGCGCCGCTCAGGGAGCGCATCAAACCCATCATCAGCCGAGTCGGCGAAATTCAGAGGGTGGAGCGCCAGCACCGGGATTAGGCATCCCGTTCTTTATCGCCGCTGCAGGTTCACAACCAATACAATTGCTATCTCTACTTAGAACCGCATCAACAATTCGATGTAATATAACTCTGCAACACTTTCAGTATTATGCATGTTATTTTCCTGTTCGATCTTCCTTTGTATGTCCTCCCTACGTTACTGGGTAGGCTCGCCGGCGCGTAAACCCAAGGCAGCGTCTTGGGGATGGATCCCCATTGGCCTGCCGGGTGTGCTTGCTGCCGGGCGAACCACCTTGCCACCCTTAGCGCGACCGCCCGAACTGTCGAGCTTGACTCGAGTCAGAGTCGGGAGCGTTGCCAAGTGCGGAAGGCTACCCCGCCACTCTTGGCACGACCGCTTTGAGCTGTTGATCGGACTCAAAATAGAACAAGGGCGTTGCCAATTGCGGGAGGGCCCCTTTGCATGCAGGTTTCTCATGCATAGGCGAGATCTCCGAGGACGATAACCTTATGTATAGGAGGAAATAACTCAAAGCTCTGAATGACTTTGCTTTTCTGTTGCTGAGCCAGCGTTGTTCCTCCGGCCGCCTTCTTCTCAGGAGCCAAGGGTAATGAAGAACTTCTAGGCTAACTACTAGACCAGATTCTCACAATTGTGCCCCCTACCTGGCGCGCCAAAGATGTCGGTGTGCAACGACACCTATGGGATCACAAGAATCCCTACTACGGTTGCCGGGGCGCGGGGTTGCGAGAAGAGCAGGGCTAGTAGACAGCACAAGGATCGTTTACCCAGGTTCAGGCCGCGAGGATGCGTAAAACCCTAGTCCTGCTTTGGTGGGTGTATTTCAGAGAGTTCTTGAGCTCTCGAACTAGCTGTGGTCAGTGCGTGGTTTGAAAGAGCTGAATCCTTCTCCAGTATGCCATGGGCCTCCTTTTATAGTCGGAAGGGGCTGCCACAGTGGCACACAGGAGGTGGAAAGGCGTACAGTGCCCTGAGCTTATCGCTCGTATTACAAGACAAGACACATTTAATGTGTAGCTTAGGTGTCCCCTTGCTTTATTGGGGACGGGGGCGAGGCCTGTCCCGTCCGTCGCCGCTCCTCCTTGCTTTGACACGCGCCCTGGCCAGTGAGGTGCGTGGTGCCATGTAGGCAGGCAGGCAGCTGAGGTGGCGCAGTGGTGGAGCCTTCACAAAGATCTGCATGCCGCCACACAGGCGCTCGATGAGTTGGCCTGGTAGCTGCATGTTGCCACGCGGGTGCCCGCCCAGCTGGTTGGGCTGGCAGCTGCATGTGAACGGCGGTGGAAGCTTGGTTGGCGTGGGCCTGGCGGTGGCCCTGCTGGCGTCCTTGGTGAGGGCCTTGCCGGGTGGCCCGGCAAGGGTCTTGCCGTGTGGTCCAGCAAGGGTCTTACTGTGGCGCGCTGTCATCCCCGCCAAGGGCCTTGCCGGGTGTCTGGTGGCCTTCCTCTGCAAATATCTTGCCGAGGATGGTCGTCTTCTAATCCTCATCTAATCTTGAATATGTCTTCACAAAGATCTGCATGCCACCACGAAGGTGCCTCCCGAGCCCTGGCCCAACGTGATGTTGGAGACCATGGGCTCAAGGGTGGCCCCCTCTATTGGTGCGGGGCGAGCTATCCCGACAAGGATCTTGCCGGGGCTGCTGAGGCTGCCCCGGCAAGGGTCTTGCCAGGGGAACCTGCTTCGTCCCTCTGCTCTTTGTGGTCTTGGCCTTGGCGTTGCTCTTATTATCTTGGGCTTTGGTCTTACCTTGGCTCACCTCCCCTATTCTGCTTGGCATGACCGTAGGCGCGACTCCGACTGCCCGTGCACAGGTATAGGGGTACAAAAACACACCCCTCTTTTTGTACACCGACAAAAAAACATAGAAATTTTAATATCCACTTGGACGTCCTTTTCAAATTAATATGTGTGAAGAACAGGACTAATTGCATTACTGGCATAATAAGATTCTTATTTTTTCATTTCACGTGGTTGACTTTAATTTGACCATGTTTCTCCATTCTTGTGTTCTTCCAATTCATGTGAACTAAACACGCAGGTTGACAGAAATCCTATATTTCCAAATGCTCCGTTTTGCATGTGCATTCCTATCCTATTCCTGTGTTTTTCCTGTCCCTGCATTTATAGAATCCTCCAATTCTAAGGATCCCTTACAGATTTACTTCATTTTCACATGGGCGTCAAACAAAACTATGTGTGTTATGTCCTGGTCCTGTCGTGCCGTCATCCAATCACCTGAGGTGGACCATCGACAGAAGCGTTCACTACAGCAGAGATTCCCCCTGCAGACTTACTTTCGCCGCCTCAGATCATCTTCCTCGTTGCCGGCAGCCACGCCAACTGCACTACCATCACCGACTGAGCAGATGAACCTGAGGACTACACAGTTCCGGAAGAGAGGTCGCAGTCTTTCATGTTTGCTTATGTTATACATTGGTTATTATTACCTGCTACTTCATCGTTCAAACTTGAGTTTTAAAATGCCCCTGAGTCTCATATCGAGGCAGCAACGAATAGTATCTATCTACTATGTGCTTCATGTTGGGTGGGCAACAAATAGTAGATGATCCATTGTCTATCTTTTTAAACTGAAGCTATAATCTACCTGCTATCATTAGTTTTGGAGCTATCCACTCATTTGCTACCATCAGTCTTGATTTCTGCATGCACCCCTTAGGCCTTACAAAATCTAACTAATTTTTTTATTATGCATGTCAGTTATTGTACACAATCGTACTGAACACGTAGAGAAAAACATAAGACCATTGTGTGGGAATATAATGTCATGCAGACACCACTCCATGGTGGGCGAAGTGGCCCCCTCCCGCCATTCCAGATTGTATTCCAGAGGAAGATAACTGTTCAGATGGGGATTCAGAAGGAGCCGACCACTCCTATTTACCACCTAAGGTGTTTGATCTAACCTGGCATGCTGATGTTGGTCATATCATGCATATGGCGCCTCGGCTTGCTTACATTATACATCTTATATGTCATCAGCTTAGTTTCGATTTGCTTTGTGTGAATGCCACCTGTTTGGTTTCTATATCATACTCCCACCGTTCCTAAATATTTGTCTTTTTAGATATTTCAACAAGTGACTACATACGGAGCAAAATGAGTGAATCTACACTCTAAAATATGGCTATATACATCCATATGTGGTAGTCCATTTGAAATCTCTAAAAAGACAAATATTTAGGAACGGAAGGGGTATATGGGAATTATGCAATGCTATCTCCCGCAGCCCCACCCCCCCGGCGTGCGCCCACAGCCGCCCGCCCGCGGTGGCCTCGCACGCCGTCCTCACCCGCGCCCCGGCGCCCCTGAACGCGCCCATAGTCGCGCCCCCGCGCCCCGTCTCTCCCGCCCGCACGCGCGCGCACTGCCGCGCCTGCCTGTGGCCACCCTCGCCCCCAGGCTGCTCTCGTGCGAGCTGCCTGCGCCGGGCCCGCCCGCCGTTGGCCGCCACCGGCCGCAGCTTCCCGTGCCCCGCTCCGGTGACGCCCGCGCCGCCGCGGATGCGCCTTCGCTGCGCCGACTCCGGCCGCCCCTGGCCACTAGCACCCCCCTCCCCTTGCTCCGGCGCCCTGCTGTGGCCGCCGGCGCCCGGTCGGGTGCGCCCCTGCCGGCCACGCCCGCAGCACCCCTTCGGGCTAGGCCCGACGCCCGACCCGCTATGGCCCTGGGCCACTGCCAAACGGGGCCCGCGCCCCCCCCCCCCACAGAACATTTACAAAAAAAAGGAAAATGAAATGAAAAAAAAATAATAATAAAAATAATAAACTAGTTAATAAAAATTAATAAATAAATAAATAAAAATAAAATTAATTGTAAAACAAATAATAAAAATAAATTTATTTAATTAATTAATTAGTTAACTAAATTAATTAAGTTAATTAATCCTGTTTAAATTAATCTAATTAGATAATTAATTTAATTAAACAGTAATTATTTAGCTAAACCCTAATTAACATAAGCAGAGAATGACAGGTGGGTCCCACTGGACCCACATGTCAGTTTGACTTAGTCAACCCCAGTTGACTGCTGATGTCAGCATGACATCATGCTGATGTCATAAATCCAAATTTCGAATTAAATTAAATTCCAGAAATTAATAAAATCTTTAGAAAATCATATCTTTTAATCCGTAACTCGGATTAAAATATTTTCAACATGAAAGTTGCTCAGAACGACGAGACGAATCCGGATACGCAGTCCGTTCGTCCACCACACCTCCCTAACCTATCGAACTCGCAACTTCCCCCTCCGGTCCGTCTGTCCGAAACGCAAAACATCGGGATTACTTTCCCGGATGTTCCCCCCCTTCGTCGGTACCACCTACTGTCGCGTTAGGACACACCTCGCACTGCTCATTGTCATGTCACGCATCGTCATGCTTATGTTTGCAATGTATTTACTGTTTCTTCCCCCTCTTCTCTCCGGTAGACTACGAGACCGACACTGCTGCTGCCCAGTTCGACTACGGAGTTGACGACCCCTCCTACTTGCCAGAGCAACCAGGCAAGCCCCCCCTTGATCACCAGATATCGCCTCTTCTTCTCTATACTGCTTGCATTAGAGTAGTGTAGCATGTTACTGCTTTCCGATATCCTATCCTGATGCATAGCCTATCCTTGCTACTACTGTTGTTACCTTTACCTGCAATCCTACATGCTTAGTATAGGATGCTAGTTTCCATCAGTGGCCCTACATTCTTGTCCGTTTGCTGTGCTATACTATCGGGCCGTGATCACCTGGGCGGTGATCACGGGTATATACTTATATACTATATACATGACACATGTGATGACTAAAGTCGGGTCGGCTCATAGGAGTACCCGCAAGTGGATCTTTGTGGCGGAGCGACAGGGCAGGTTGAGACCACCCAGGTGAGAGGTGGGCCTGGCCCTGGTCGGTGTTCACGGTTACTTAACACGCTTAACGAGATCTTGGTATTTGATCTGAGTCTGGCCATTTGGTCTATACGCACTAGCCATCTACGCGGGAGTAGTTATGGGTATCCCGGCGTCGTGGTATCAGCCGAAGCCTTCGTGACGTCAGCGACTGAGTGGCGTGCGCCGTGTTGGACCGCTTTGACGTAACTGCCGTGATCGTGTGGGTTGCTAGGTCTACTCGCGGCCGCGTTCGCAACGTGCAGGTGTGCATAGGGCGATGGGCCCAGACCCCTGCGCGCTTAGGATTAGACCGGCGTGCTGACCACTCTGTTGTGCTTAGGTAGGGCTGCGACGCATTGATCTTACGAGGCCGGGCATGACCCAGAAAAGTGTGTCCGGCCAAATGGGATCGAGCGTGTTGGGTTATGTGGTGCACCTCTGCAGGGAAGTTTATCTATTCGAATAGCCGTGTCCCTCGGTAAAAGGACGACCCGGAGTTGTACCTTGACCTTATGACAACTAGAACTGGATACTGAATAAAATACACCCTTCCAAGTGCCAGATACAACCCGGTGATCGCTCTCTAACAGGGCGATAAGGAGGGGATCGCCGGGTAGGATTATGCTATGCGATGCTACTTGGAGGACTTCAATCTACTCTCTTCTTCATGCTGCAAGATGGAGATGACCAGAAGCGTAGTCTTCGACAGGACTAGCTATCCCTCTTTTATTCTGGCATTCTGCAGTTCAGTCCACTGATATGCCCCTTTACACATATACCCATGCATATGTAGTGTAGCTCCTTGCTTGCTAGTACTTTGGATGAGTACTCACGGTTGCCTTTCTCCCTCTTTTCCCCCTTTCCTTTCTATCTGGTTGTCGCAACCAAATGTTGGAGTCCAGGAGCCAGACGCCACCGTCGACGACGACACCTACGACACTGGAGGTGCCTACTACTACGTGCAGCCTGCTGACGACGACCAGGAGTAGTTTGGAGGATCCCAGGCAGGAGGCCTGCGCCTCGTTCGATCTGTATCCCAGTTTGTGCTAGCCTTCTTAAGGCAAACTTGTTTAACTTATGTCTGTACTCAGATATTGTTGCTTCCGCTGACTCGTCTATGATCGAGCACTTGTATTTGAGCCCTCGAGGCCCCTGGCTTGTATTATGATGCTTGTATGACTTATTTATGTTGTAGAGTTGTGTTGTGATATCTTCCCGTGAGTCCCTGATCTTGATCGTACAAATTTGCGTGCATGATTAGTGTACGGTCAAATCGGGGGCGTCACAAAAAGGTAAAACAAAGTTGCTTCTTTGACAAACGAGTGAAACCAAAGAACCTTGAGAGGTTAAACAATTTTTAGAAAAGAATACAACGGAGATGAACGAGATTACAAACACTCCGTTAGAAAAGGAGAACAAGGAACATTATGAGAACCTTGTGGGTTGAAAGACATGAAACAAGGGCTTAATGAACCAAAAGAATATGAAACCACACCGATATAACGAGATAGCCAAGCAACAAGAATGACATAATTTTGACAGCACTCCGGTTGAAAAGAGAAGGAAACTTGATAAGACGAAAAGAAATTGAAGAGATGACACCACACTCTGGTTAAATGGATAAGCAAGGAAAGAAGATGATCTTGACAAAACGAGAAGATGGGTCGAAGAGAGCGATATCACAATGCCTCCGGTAGAAATGAAAGAATGCAATGAAAAGAACCGAGAAGAACAGAGTTGTTGAAAAATCAACAAAGAAAGGATATGATCTTCGTGGGCTTATGGAGATATCTCAAAACTTGAGGTGAAATTGTGCCACTAACGAAAACAATTGCTTGCTTGAGATCAACGAAGAGATGAAAACTTCTCTCGCCGAGAGGATAGGAGAAAACTTGGATCATTGATAAGCACCATAATAGCAACGTTCCTTAGGGAAGGCTTTAGGTGAAACATGACACAAGATAAATCCAACGAAGAGATTGGTGGATTTAAAATATCTCATTCTTGGCAACATGGGAATCATGAAAAGCGAACTCAAATTGTCAAGAATGACATAACACCACCTCAAATGATAAGGTAGAACAAATTGCACTTCGGACTGCAAGATGAAGAATACTTGAGCTCCTGTGAAAAGAATCTCAATGAACACTTCGAGAAGGAATTAAATCCTTGATGAACCATCATGTAGAGCCTCCATGAAGAACTCCGATAATAAAAGGATGATAGAAAGAAAGAGAAGTTGAAAACACCAGGTGAAGCCTTGCAGTGATAAGATGAAGCTTTGGAATGATATAACCGAGAAAACTTGGAACTCTGGAAAGAAAGATGAACAAATAAAATCAAGAATTTTGATGAACCTCCGGAATAAGGAATTGAATTTACTCGATGAAACAAGAATAAGAATTACATTATGCTCATCCTTCACCAATTAATTGATGACAAGCAATGGATTTGTCATAGTACTTACTCTCGTAGAAAGGATTAAGATAGATATGGCGCAAACTTGGGAAGGTCTTGATGGAACCACCGGTGGGATTTGGAAACAACGAATGAATTAAAATGATAACCAAGAAAGAGAACTCTTGAACGAACCACCGTAAGAATTGAAAATGAAAGTAGCAAAGGCACAATTCACCGAGAAGAATTTGAAAACGAATAAAGATACTAGACATAATTTAGATACTAGTGAAACGAAGAGATCATGAATTGATTAGAGAATACTTGAATGATGCACCGGTAAGATTTGGAGAGCGAGAGCTGAATGTTGAGAGCGAATAAATCTTCTGAAATGATGGCCTTCCGAGAATCAAACTGAAAAGACTCATGAATTGCTTCGGATGGGTGAAAAGAATTCTCACACTCAAAACAATTATGAGAGGACCGCAGCAAGTTAGAACCACGCATCTTTGAGAGAACGGATTAGATTGAAGAGGAACTCTTCTTCGGTCTTCAAATGTTGAGAATGATGACGAGAAACACCACCATGAATTGTTGAGATACTCCGGGATGAAAATAAGAAAGGTAGAACCAACAATGAAAAGAATTTGGAAGATCTTGGAGAAAGCCATCTGACTGATGATAACTCATTCTTACGTCAAACTTTGAAATGAATTTGGGAATAGCTCCGGGAAAATTAGAAGAGTCAGGTAAGATCCTGGGAAAAGACCTGTGGTATTAGGGCCCACTCAACAGATACACCGTTGAATGATTTAAAAGAGAGATTGCGTCGGTTCAATTAAATGGCTTGAATAAGGTAAGACCTCGAAATAGCTACAAAGGATTAAGAATAGAAACATGAATCCTCTGGGATACCTTCAGCACTCGAGATAAACATGAATAGCAAGAGGTGGATGATTAAGAGGTCCACCAGCATGAGAAAACATTTGAAACGATGAAAGGATACGATCAACACCGAAAGCTTGCGTTGAAACCACCGAGGAAGATAAGAGAACAAAGACTGATAAACTTGAAGCTCCGTTAGTATCTTCATGGGAAATCACCGGATAAGAACATTGATTGAAAAGAGTGACGAGACTTCACATCAACAAAAAGGATACTTGATTAAGAAATCTGAGTCCTTGAAGAAAAGGGGTGGGAGGGCGGGAAAAACAAAGACAACTTGGGGCAAAATGGAATAAACACCGTTGAGAAAACTTATAATTGATCTTGCGGATGGGGAGAATGATGGGATCATCTCGAAGAGAAACGCACCGGTTGGAAATAGAATTAAGATGGCAATCTCGATGATCAAGAAGGATTGGTATTCACATAGAAGTATGAGAACACCGCTTAGGAAAGGTAGGGAAGCAACACCTGACAATGAAGCAACTCGAATACCACAACTTAAAACAAAACAAAGGATTGGCTCACAGAATAAGCCGGAACAAACATATGATAGAGATTTCGTCCGAAGTTTTCATGGTGGGGCCCACACGGGCTCGATCGTACAGCACCATCATGTACAAGGCACTGCACATGACATACGAAGCGTCCCCGAGTCGGCATAGCCAATGACTCTTTAAGACACTACGAGACCACTGTAAAACCAACCGTGGAAAGGCGGACCACTAGACGTCGAACCCCAATCTCATATCATGCATCTGTTGGAAAGATATCCTAAGAGCTACTTGAATTCCCACTTATAAACTCCCGAAACTTTCTGGTTATGCAATAAGGTGTTGGGGATACAGGGGACACAAAATATATCACCCAAACTAGCAATCCCTAGATCCAGCTGTATCCATACGTCAACACATAACCAAGAAACCTTCGGAAATCGTGTACCTCAACCTTCGAAAAGCATCCGTTATACGAGTTATGGCAATACTCCCGAACTCCCGCCCCAGTACTAGGTGGCGTCGAGGTGATCTCACCAACAACTGCATAAAAGAGATTTTCGATGTCGGCGAAACTCAGGTATTCCAGAACTGCAACGATAAAATTGTGACGATAACACCTCGGAGCTCAACTCCCCAGGACACTGCCACAACCCCCAAATGTCAGGAGGCACCAAGAACAATGTTCTCGTCACAAAACCATCGAAACGATTCCAAGATACCCGCGTGATCCTAATTTTTTTTTGTGAAATTTGAGGAGAGAAGAGTCAAAACTTCTACGTCAGGAGGCCTCACCAGAGCAACGAAGGGACTGAGGAGTAAAAAGAATCCTACTCTCTGATATATATAATCTTAAGACTCAAAACATTTTTGTTCTAGACTCAACAACGCTAGCGATTCGATCAAGCAGGGGGCTCCTAAGTCGGGGGATGGCTCTGATTACCAACTTGTAACGCCCACGATGCGGCTATATCTCCCACGTGTCGAGGCACGACTTAGAGGCATAACCGCATTGTGGTTTTGTCGCAAGAAGGGTCACCTTCACACAATCCCATGTAATGAACAAGAATGGGATAACGAGAGTTGGCTTACAATCGCCACTTCACACAATACATAAATTAATTTATACATCATCCAAAATCCACACATAGACCGACTACAGTCAAAATCCAAATGAAAATAAGACAACCCCAAATGCTAGATCCCCGATCGTCCCAACTGGGCTCCACTACTGATCATCAGGAAAAGAAACATAGTAACGACCACGTTCCTCATTGAACTCCCACTTGAGCTCGGTTGCGTCATCTGTACTGGCATCGTCGGCACCTGCAACTGTTTTGGTAGAATCTGTGAGTCACGAGGACTCAGCAATCTCACACCCGCGAGGTCAAGACTATTTAAGCTTATAGGAAAGGATGGTGTAATGAGGTGGAGCTGCAGCAGGCACTAAGCATATATGGTGGCTAACATACGCAAGTGAGAGCGAGAAGAGAAGCAACGCAACGGTCGCGAAGCTAGAAATGATCAAGAAGTGACCCTGAAACTACTTACGTTCATGCATAACTCAAACCGTGTTCACTTCCCGGACTCCGCCGAGAAGTGACCATCATGGCTACACACACGGTTGATGTATTTTAATTAAGTCAAGTGTCAAGTTCTCTACAACCGGACATTAACAAATTCCCATCTGCCTCATAACCGTGGGCACGGCTTTCGAAAGATAATAGCCTGCAGGGGTGTCCCAACTTAGCCCATTATAAGCTCTCGCGGTCAACGAAGGATAAACCTTCTCCCAGGAAGACCCGATCAGTCTCGGAATCCCGGTTTACAAGACATTTCGACAATGGTAAAACAAGACCAGCAAAGCCGCCCGAATGAGCCGACAAATCCCGATAGGAGCTACACATATCTCGTTCTCAAGGCACACCGGATGGGCAAGACGTCGGGTTGGCATAGACCCTGGTTGCCCAGGGGGCGCCGGACATCGCCCAGTTTGGGCCAGCACTCGAAGGAGCACTGGTGCGGGGGTTTAAATAAAGATGACCCTCGGGCTCGCGAAAACCCAAGGGAAAAAGGCTTAGGTGGCAAATGGTAAAACCAAGGTTGGGCCTTGCTGGAGGAGTTTTATTCAAGGCGAACTGTCAAGGGGGTCCCATAAATCACCCAACCGCGTAAGGAACGCAAACTCAAGGAACATAATACCGGTATGACGGAAACTAGGGCGGCAAGAGTGGAAAAAAACACCAGGCATAAGGCCGAGCCTTCCAACCTTCACCAAATATATAGATGCATTAATTAAATAAGAGATCTTGTGATATTCCAAAATATCCATGTTCCAACATGGAACCAACTTCAACTTCACCTGCAACTAGCAACGCTATAAGAAGGGCTGAGCAAAAGCGATAACTTAGCCAAACAACGGTTTGCTAGGAAGGATGGTTAGAGGCTTGACACGGCAATATGGGAGGCATGATATAGCAAGAGGTAGGTAGAGCAGCATGGCAAAAGAACGAACAACTAGCAAAGCAATGATAGAAGTGATTTCGAGGGTATGGTCATCTTGCCTGCAAGGTTCTCAGAGTTGTCGAAAGCTTGATCCTCGTAAGCGTACTCAACAGGTTCCTCGTTCACGAACTCATCTGCCAGCTCTACCCACAACAAGAACACAAGCAATGGAACCACAATCAATCACGGGAAATGCACAAGCAACATGATGCAAAACATGCATGATATGCGAGGTGTGGTATGCGATGCATATGCGTGCTCCGGAAGAAAAATGATGAACAAGGCAGTAACTTGGCAACCCAAGCATGCCACTGGAAAGATGAGATGATTTCGGTCGAAATCGATATAAAGATCACCGGAAACGGATGCACGGTTTGCAAATGACAAGCAAAACAAGAGACACGATTCTGCGATTAACAGCATGATAGCACTTAGAATACACCAAGTAACTACGCTACAACACTCCAACATAGCAACAAAGCATATGGAAGTAATCTACAGAAGATGCTTCACATAAGATGAACACTGAGCTACGGCTAGATCACAGGATAACAGGTTCAAACAAGCATGGCAAAAGGGCAAAAGATATCAGATTCACAGACTTGGTGAAATTACTAGACATGGCTGAAACAGCATCATGTAGCAATGTTCAGAGCAAGAAATCAACATGATACAGGAAATTAACATAGCAAAAGAAGGCATCGCATGAATCTACTAAGTGCATAGAACAAAAGTACCTCACTAACCATGAGCCAAAAGGACCAGAAGATATGATGGAAACCATGTAAACATAGCAAGTTTCGTTAACAAGTTTTAGACGGCAGAAAACAGAGCATGGCAGAAACAGTATCATGAAGGCATCTTGGTGAGCTTGATGCACTCATCACGAAGCAATGCATGACAAAACAAGCATACCTACAGCAAGATGGCATGCTTATGAAACTATCCATGGCAAGAGAAAATACATAGCATGAAAGGATCAACTACAACAACCTTAGCAAAATTGAATAACACGTAAACAATCTGCCAGGAACATTTTATAGCAAAAGTAGAGCAAGATTGAGTCATGCTAGGTTACTCCATAATTGCAAACAGGGGCACGGATGAATAGAGCAGAACTATATGCAGAAGACATCCTTACTGAACATAACCAAAAGGAGCATGGATCTCTCTATAGACACATGGATACATGGCAACAAAATAACAGCAGAAACAGACAGTGAAATTACCAAGTCCCTGAAAACAGAAACATCACGAAGCCTAGTTTGCATGCTTGTGCTAGTCACCACATAGATCACATAAATACATGGCATACACCTCTGTAAAGATGGCATGGCATATATCAAAACACATGCAGAGCTCGTGCCCATAAGATGCACACATCAATTGCAACAAAAATAACAAATCACCAAGTTCTGATAAGTAACAGCAGTTAACGGCACATAGCACTCTTGCACCAGAGATTCGGGCATTAAGATGGACTCGAATGAACATGACATAATGGAACAAAATGAAGAGCATGTCGAGGCGAACATTTTGATATATTACACGCACGAAACGGAGCTGTATGCAGAGAGTTATGATGCAATGAACAGGAGCATATAATGTAAAAGATCTGAGACCTAGAGAAATACGGGGAGAGGGGAAAGTCAACATTCGGTGAGATCTAGGGTTCGGGCTCGCCGGACTTCGGTCGCCGGAGCAGGAGGGACGACGCGGCGGAGGAGAGGAGGGAGACGTGGCCGGAGAGGAGCTCGGGCGCGGGACGGCGGAGGGGCGGAGCGAGGCGCGGCCGGCGACGGCGTGGTGGCGCGGGCGCGGGACGGCGGAGGAGCGGGCGAGGCCGACGGGCGCGGCGGCGCCGGCGAGGCGGCGGGGCGCCGCGGGAGGAGGCGGAGGCGCGTGGTGGAGGCGGGCGGCGGCGGCTCGGGCCGCGGGGCCCGGCTGCGGGCCTCGCGGGCCAGCGGTGGCGCGGCGTACGGGGCGCCACATGTCGGCTCCTGGTTGGCCGGGCGCGGCGGCGGGGATGTGTCCGGTGGCGGCGAGGGTGATTTGATCTAGGGTTTTCGCCCGAATTTCGGAGGGGGATGTGTTTTTATAGGTAGAGGGAGCTAGGAGACTCCAAATGGAGCACGGTTTTCGCCCACACGATCGTGATCGAACGACCTAGAGCATGGAAGTGACTTAGATGGGTTTTGGGCTGTGTAGAGGGGGTTTTGCTGCAACACACAAAAGGACTTTGCGGTTACACGGTTAACCGTAGGAGCATCAAACGACCTCCAAATGGAACGAAACTTGACAGGTGGTCTACCGGTGGTATACCAAGGCCACTTGACAAACCTCGGTCCATTCCGAGAACGTTCAACACCCGCTCACGAAAAGAAACAAGAGGGGGTGCCAGTGCATGTGGGAGTGTCGGATTGCAAAACAGACAACGGGAAAAATGCTCGGATGCATGAGACGAATACGTATGCAAATGAGATGCACATGATGACATGATATGAGATGCATGACATGAACAAAATGCAAAACGAAAAACAAAACCCGACCACGGAGGTAATATCATAACACATAGCCAAAAATGGCAGGAGTTGGAGTTACAAATATGGAAAGTTACATCCGGGGTGTTACAGTGAGTGAGTAGGGATTGCCATGCAATGGATGCACTAGAGCTATAAGTATATGAAACCTCAACAAAAGAAACTAAGTGGGTGTGCATCCAACTCGCTTGCTCACGAAGACCTAGGGCATTTTGAGGAAGCCCATCATTGGAATATACAAGCCATGTTCTATAATGAAAAATTCCCACTAGTATATGAAAGTGATATCATAGGAGACTCTCTTTCATGAATATCATGGTGCTACTTTGAAGCACAAGTGTGGAAAAAGGATAGTAGCATTGTCCCTTCTCTCTTTTTCTCTTTTTTTATGGCCTCTTTTTTCCCTTTTTTTATTTTTTTGTCCGGAGTCTCATCCCGACTTGTGGGGGAATCATAGTCTCCATCATCCTTTCCTCACTTGGGACAATGCTCTAATAATGATGATCATCACACTTTTATTTATTTACAACTCAACAATTACAACTCAATACATAGAACAAAATATGACTCTATGTGAATGCATCCGGCGGTGTACCGGGATATGCTATGAATCAAGAGTGACATGTATGAAAGAATTATGAACGGTGGCTTTGCCACAAATACGATGTCAACTACATAATCATGCAAAGCAATATGACAATGATGGAGCGTGTCATAGTAAATGGAACGGTGGTAAGTTGCATGGCAATATATCTCGGAATGGCTATGGAAATGCCATGATATGTAGGTATGGTGGCTGTTTTGAGGAAGGTATATGGCGGGTGTATGATACCGGCGAAAAGTGCACATTATTAGAGAGGCTAGGAATGGTGGAAAGATTAAAAGTGCGTATAATCCATGGACTCATCATTAGTCATAAAGAACTCATATACTTATTGCAAAAATCTACAAGTTATCAAAGCAAAGTATTACGAGCATGCTCCTAGGGGGATAGATTGGTAGGAAAAGACCATCGCTCGTCCCCGACCGCCACTCATAAGGAAGATAATCAATAACTAAATCATGCTCTGACTTCATCACATAACGGTTCACCACCGTGCATGAGAGAACAATAGTTTCTATAAAACAAATCCACCACCGTGCTCTAAAAGATATAAGTGAAGCACTCGAGCAAAAACTATATAGCTCAAAAGATATAAGTGAAGCACATAGAGTGTTCTAATAAGTTCCGAATCATGTGTGTCTCTCTCAAAAGGTGTGTACAGCAAGGATGATTGTGGTAAACTAAAAAGCAAAGACTCAAATCATACAAGACGCTCCAAGAAAAACACATATCATGTGGTGAATAAAAATATAGCTCCAAGTAAAGTTACCGATGGACGAAGACGAAAGAGGGGATGCCTTCCGGGGCATCCCCAAGCTTTGGCTTTTTGGTGTCCTTAGATTATCTTGGAGTGCCATGGGAATCCCCAAGCTTAGGCTCTTGCCACTCCTTGTTCCATAATCCATCAAATCTTTTACCCAAAACTTGAAAACTTCACAACACAACACTTAGCAGAAAATCTCGTGAGCTCCGTTAGCGAAAGAAAGCAAAACACCTCTTCAAGGTACTGTAATGAACTCATTCTTTATTTATATTGGTGTTAAACCTACTGTATTCCAACTTCTCTATGGTTTATAAAATATTTTACTAGCCATAGATTCATCAAAATAAGCAAACAACACACGAAAAACAGAATCTGTCAAAAACAGAACAGTATGTAGTAATCTGTAACTAACGCAAACTTCTGGAACTCAAAAACATCTACCGAAATAGGACGGGCTAAACAATTTGTTTATTGATCTTCTGCAATTGGAATCACTATTTTATCACGTTCTGGTTATTTTTAACAATTGTTATCGTAAACAGAAAGTTTCTGGAATTTTCAGCAAGGTCAAATAACTATCATCCAAGAAGATCCTATAGGTTTAACTTGCCTCAAACACTAATTAAAACATAAAAACAAATCTAGACAGAGGCTAGATCAAATATTTATTCCAAAACAGAAGCAAAAATAAAAAAAATAAAAAAATTGGGTTGCCTCCCAACAAGCGCTATCATTTAATGCCCCTAGCTAGGCATAAAAGCAAGGATAGATCTAGGTATTGCCATCTTTGGTAGGCAATCCATAAGTAGCTCTCATAATAGATTCATAAGATAATTTTATTTTATTTCTAGGAAAGTGTTCCATGCCTTTCCTTAACGGAAATTGGAATCTAATATTCCCTTCCTTCATATCAATAATTGCACCAATCATTCTAAGGAAAGGTCTACCAAGAATAATAGGACATGAAGGATTGCAATCTATGTCAAGAACAATGAAATCTACAGGCACATAGTTCCTATTTGCAACAATAAGAACATCATTAATTCTTCTCATAGGTTTCTTAATAGTGGAATCCGCAAGGTGCAAGTTTAAATAGCAATCATCAAATTCACGTAAACCTAGCAAATCACACAAAGTTTTTGAATCGTGGAAAAACTAGCACCCAAATCACACAAAGCATAGCATTCATGATCTTTAATTTTAATTTTAATAGTGGGTTCCCACTCATCATAAAGTTTTCTAGGGATAGAAACTTCCAACTCAAGTTTTTCTTCATAAGATTGCATTAAAGCATCAACGATATGTTTGGTAAAAGCTTTATTTTGGCTATAAGCATGAGGAGAATTTAGCACGGATTGCAACAAGGAAATACAATCTATCAAAGAGCAATTATCTTAATTAAATTCCTTGAAATACAAAATAGTGGGTTCACTAATATCTAAAGTTTTGACTTCTTCAATCCCACTTTTACCAATTTTTACATCAAGATCTAAAGACTCCGAATTTTTGGAACGCCTTCTAGGTAAAGGTGGGTCATATTCAGTCCCATCATTATCAAGATTCATATTGCGAAACAAAGATTTAATAGGGGACACATCAATAACTTTTAGATCTTCATCTTTATTCTCATAAAAACTAGAAGAACACGCTTTCACAAAGCAATCTTTCTTAGCACACATTCTAGCGGTTCTTTCTTTGCATTCATCAACGGAAATTCTCATGGCTTTGAGAGACTCATTGATATCATGCTTAGGTGGAATAGATCTAAATTTCAAAGAATCAACATCAAGAGAAATTCTATCAACGTTCCTAGCCAATTCATCAACCTTAAGCAATTTTTTTTCAAGCAAAGCATTGAAATTCTTTTGCAAATTCATAAACTCCTTAACAATAGTATCAAATTCAGTGGGCATCTTATTAAAATTTCCATAAGAATTGTTGTAGGAATTACCATAATTATTAGAGGAATTACTAGGGTACGGCCTAGGATTAATGTTTCCTCTATACGCGTTGTTACCAAAATTATTCCTACCAACAAAATTCACATCCATAGATTCGTTATTATTCTCAATCAAAGTAGACAAAGGCATATCATTAGGATCAGAAGAAACACTTTTAGTAGCAAATAATTTCATAAGTTCATCCATCTTTCCGCTCAAAACATTAATTTCTCCTATCGCATGCACTTTTTTTATTATTATATCTTTCGGTGTGCCATTGAGAATAATTAACCATAATATTATCTAGGAGTTTAGTAGCTTCTACTAAAGTGATTTCCATAAAAGTGCCTCCCGTGGCCGAATCTAGAAGATTTCTAGAAGCAAAATTCAATCTGGCATAAAAAATTTGTATAATCATCCAAAGATTCAAACCATGTGTAGGGCAATTACATATCATTAATTTCATCCTCTCCCAAGCTTGTGCAACATGTTCATGATCAAGTTGCTTAAAATTCATGATATCGTTTCTAAGAGAGATGATTTTAGCGGGAGGAAAATACTTAGAGATAAAAGCATCTTTGCACTTATTCCATGCATCAATACTATTTTTATGCAAAGATGAAAACCAAACTTTAGCACGATCTCTAAGCGAAAAAGGAAATAGCTTCAATTTAACAATATCATTGTCCACATCTTTCTTCTTTTGCATATCACACAAATCAACGAAGCTATTCAGATGGGTAGCGGCATCTTCACTAGGAAGGCCGGCGAATTGATCTTTCTTGACAAGATTCAACAAAGCAGCATTAATTTCGCAAGATTCAGCATCGGTAAGAGGAGCAATCGAAGTTCTAAGAAAATCATTGTTGTTCGTATTAGTAAAGTCACACAATTTAGTATTATCTTGAGCCATCGTGACAAGCAAGCAATCCAACACACGAGCAAACGAGAAGCAAGCGAAAAAAGGCGAACGAAAAAGAGACGGCCAATAAAACGGCAAGGGTGAAGTGGGGGAGAGGAAAAAAAGAGGCAAATGGCAAATAATGTAATGCGCGGGATAAGAGTTTGTGATGGGTACTTGGTCTGTCTTGACTTGGCTTGACTTGGCTTGACTTGGCACGAATCTCCCCGGCAACGGCGCCAGAAATCCTTCTTGCTACCTCTTGAGCACTGCGTTGGTTTTCCCTTGAAGAGGAAAGGGTGATGCAGTAAAGTAGCGTAAGTATTTCCCTTAGTTTTTGAGAATCAAGGTATCAATCCAGTAGAAGATCATGCACGAGTCCCTCACACCTACACAAACAAATAAGAACCTCCTAACCAACGTGATAAAGGGGTTGTCAATCCCTCAACGGTCACTTACGAGAGTGAGATCTGATAGATATGATAAGATAATTTTTTTGGTATTTTTATGATAAAGAGAAGTAAAGATGCAAAGTAAAATAAAAGGCAATAGAAATAACTAAGTATTGGAAGATTAATATGATGGAAAATAGGGCCATAGGTTTCACTAGTGGCTTCTCTCAAGATAGCATAAGTATTACGGTGGGTAAACGAATTACTGTCGAGCAATTGATGGAATTGAGCATAGTTATGAGAATATCAAGGTATGATCATGAATATAGGCATCACGTCCGCGACAAGTAGACCTAAATGATTCTGCATCTACTACTATTACTCCACACATCGACCGAATCCAGCATGCATCTAGAGTATTAAGTTCATAAGAACAGAGTAATGCTTTAAGTACGATGACATGATGTAGAGGGATAAACTCATGCAATATGATATAAACCCCATCTTTTTATCCTTGATGGCAACAATACAATACAATACGTGCCTTCCTGCCCCTGCTGTCAATGGGAAAGGACACCGCAGGATTGAACCCAAAGCTAAGCACTTCTCCCATTGCAAGAAAGATCAATCTAGTAGGCCAAACCAAACTGATAATTCAAAGGGACTTGCAAAGATAACCAATCATACATAAAAGAATTCACAGGAGATTCAAATATTGTTCATAGATAATCTTGATCATAAACCCACAGTTCAAAGATAACCAAACACACCGCAAAAGAAGATTACATCGAATAGATCTCCAAGAAGATCGAGGAGAACTTTGTATTGGGATCCAAAGAGAGAGAAGAAGCCATCTAGCTAATAACTATGGACCCGAAGGTCTGAGGTAAAACTACTCACACATCATCGGAGAGGCTATGGTGTTGATGTAGAAGCCCTCCGTGATCAATGCCCCCTCCGGCGGAGCGCCGGAAAAGGCCCCAAGATGGGATCTCATGGGTACAGAAGGTTGCGGCGGTGGAAATAGGTTTTTGGCTCCGTATCTGATAGTTTGGGGTACATAGGTATATGTAGGAGGAGGAAGTATGTCGATGGAGCAACATGGGCCCCACGAGGGTGGAGGGCGCGCCTGGGGGGTGGGGGTAGGCACGCCCCCTGCCTCGTGCTCTCCTCGTTGATTGCTTTACATGGACTCCAAGTCCACTGGATCATGTTTGTTCCGAAAATCACGTTCCCGAAGGTTTCATTCTATTTGGACTCCATTTGATATTCTTTTTCTGCGAAACACTGAAATAGGCAAAAAAAACAACAATTCGGGCTGGGCCTATGGTTAATAGATTAGTCCCAAAAATAATATAAAGTGTATAATAAAGCCCATTAAACATCCAAAACAGAATATAATATAGCATGGAACAATAAAAAATATAGATACGTTGGAGATGTATCAGCCAGCGCGGAGCATGGTGCTTCCAGTGGTATGTGGGAGGGGGCTCCGTACTGCGGAGAGCCCCTGGGGCGTGTACAGCCCCGCCCTGAGACGTGGCTTGCACGACAGGGCTAGACGAGGTGTGTCTGGGCACTCATGAGCCAGCGCGGGACTCACGAGGCCCTACCTCAAGGCGGGTTGTGCCTGGTCTTGATTCTTGATAGCTGTGGTGGTCCTGCGAGATGGTTAGACAACCTGTGCCGAACGAATCTCCTGAAGTTACCGCGTGAGAAGGCCAAGCACCAACGACCCCAGGAGGTGACATGAATGGGGCCGGCCCACCAGACAGAGCTCAACAGTTGAATTTATCAACGCTGCAGGGACGGGCCCGAGCACAGACGCCATGCCTAACCCTCTCACGCGAAGGGTCCTGAAGAAAGACGATCGGCGTGTGGCTCCCTTGGTGGGTGACAATCAAGCAGGTGATAACCATAGATTGATTATGCATGAGAGGCAAATTATCTCAGGTACATGCAAGAACGATACATGCCACTAAGCTGGATCCAAGCGGCTTGGGGATGATTCAGCCCGAGGGGCGCCCCCAGCAAAGTAAGCTAAAGACATAAAAGGATACATGCCACAGGGACGGACCCTCGCGGTCTGGGAATGATGCAGCCTGGGGGGCACTCCCACCTCAACAAACTTAGAAGATATCACCTAGTTTCGTTGTCGAAGGGGTGATGGAGCAGCTGAAGGTGCGTGATGAAGGGGCTGCTCCTCACGAGCCACCGGGGCCCTGAACCTCAGGAGGCTCTGGGGGTCCAGGCGGTTCCTTCAGGACCGTCTCCATCTCCGCCAGGACTGCGTGGTGCCTGGCCTCCTGAGCCGCCAGGATGCTCCGCAGGTTGTGCTGGAAGGCGGTCGCCACACTCGGCAGGCCAAAAGGCATGCGAACGTAGCTATGAGGTGGGCCCTCGCAACGTCCCACGCGCGAAGGCCAGAAAGGCTCCTGAGATGCGGCCCTGTTGAGCCCTGGGATGTCGATGCAGACGCGCAGCCCGCCATCCTTGCCTGGATGGGGAGCCGCGCCAGGTGAGCGGTGGTCGTCGCGCATGGTTCTTGCATCTTGTAGTTCCTGAGTGGTCTTGGCGATGAACTCATGAGCGTCGGGCGCTCCTCATCCGGGGTCCTCCTGAGGGAAATGTGCTGCGAAGCACGCGCTCCACCAGGTGCCCGAGCGCCTCCCTCATGATGTTGGCGAGGTCGGAGGCCCTCCAGAAGAGAGCCCCCGAGCCCTGCCCGAGGAGGGCGCCGGGCACGCCTTCCTATGCGAGAGAGGGAGGCGTCCCAGGCATGGGCACTGATCCTGATGTGGCTCCACCTGCGGTGCCGCTCTCCTGAGGTCCTATGCGGAGTAGCTGCTTCTTCTTCTTGTGGTCGACCTCAGGAGGGTACTGTGCTGCATTGCTGTCGGGGTCTTCGATTGAAGCTGCCTGGAAGGCGCGCTCGAGAGAGCACACCACATCTTTTTCTTTGCAGGGGACTGTGATGATCCCACCGCTTCCTGACATCTTGAGGACGTTGTAGCCGTGGTGCGTCACTGCCATGAACTTGGCCAGGGCCGGATACCCGAGGATGGCATTGTATGGCAGAGAGATGTGGGTGACGTCAAAGTTGATGAGCTCGGTGCGGTAGTTGTTGCGCTGTCCGAAGGTGACAGGGAGGCAGACCTGCCCTATCGGAGTGGTGGAACCGTCGGTCACTCCTGAGAAAGGATTGGTAGGCTGAAGCTGATCGTAGGGCACTTGAAGGTTGTCGAATGTCTCGACGGATAGGACGTTGAGCCCTGCGCCGCTGTCGATGAGGGTCCTGGTGACCTGTACGTTGCTGATTACGGGTGAGCAAAGCATCGGGAGGGCGCCAGCAGTGGCCGCACACTTGAGCTGACCTGCCGAACTAAAGGCGATGGCGCACTTGGACCACCTAAGCAGGCATGTGGCCTCGAGCCTGGGTAGGACCGCGGTCACCTCGCGAGAAAACTGCTTGAATATTCGCTGAGAGGCTGGGGCTTGAGCTCCACCCAAGATGCAGGAGATAGCTCGCGGCTCCTGGAAGCCCCCAGCCCCCTCGTCCTGATGGTGGTCTTCCTTCCTTCTTGGTGGTGGCGGCAGCGGAGGAAGGCCAGCGTTGCCTTGAGGACGGTACTCACGAGGCTGGTCCCTCCATGCGCCTTCGCAAGGCTGGTCTTGCCAGCGGTCTTCATGAGGTCGGTCACGCCACTCCTGGCGAGGGCCACGGTCATCCCAGCGTCCTCTGCCATGTCCTCCTCCGTGGCCGTAGCCCCAGTCATTGCACTCAGGGCGTCGACCGAGGCATCCGTCCCGGATGGCCCTGATCTCTTGACAGTCATTAGTGTTGTGGCTGTGAACATTGTGGAAGGCGCAGAATGGCCGGCTGCTCTTGGATGACTCGGGCTGGTCCCGACCGCGCTTCATGTCTGGCTCCACCGTGAGCACGGCCACCCCCGTACGCTTCACGTCCTTGGCCTTGGCTCTCTTCTCCTCCAGGTCGACAGCTCGGAGCTCGAGAAGGGAAAGGCGCCCTTCCTCAGCCCTTGGCACTTGGTCGCAAGGTTGAACAACTCCAAGGACGTGCACAACTCCTCATGGATGGTGAGCTCCGCCTTCATCATGACGTCACGGATGCCATTGGAAAACGCAGAGATGCTGGCCTCGTAGGTCACCTTGGGGATCTCTAGGCGAACGTTGTTGAAGCGCTGGATGTACTTCTGGAGGGTCTCTCCTGGCTGCTGCTTGACGCGGCGCAGGTCACCCGCGGCCGGAGGACGGTCGCGAGTGCCCTGGAAGTTGGTGACGAAGCGGTCGCGCATCTCGTTCCAGGAGGAGATGGAGCCTGGAGGTAGGTTCAGGAGCCATGAGCGGGCACCATTCTTGAGAGCCATCGGGAACCAGTTCGTCATGACTTTCTCGTCGCCGTTGGCCGCCTCGATGGTCAGCTCGTAGAGCTGCAGGAACTTGCCCGGCCATGCGATGCTAGGCAGCTCAGGAGTGAAGGCGCGGCAGCCCGGGGTGGCCATTAGGACCCTTTGCTGGTGTGGAGCCTGGCCTTGGTGTCCACGCACCACCACCGCAGGCGGCGCACGATCTTGTCGTAGTGTTGCTGGGAGCGCAGGAGCGTTTTCTTGTGGACGAGGAACCTCTTGGCAAGTTCCTTCTTCGCGCGCGGGAGCCCAACGCGGTGGGTCGCGTCGGGGGGGCCGCACGCCTTGGCACCAGGACGCCGTCTTGGCGCAGAGGTGGTGGTGGTGGTGCTGCGTTGGCCACATCGCACATAGTTGGTGGAGGGCGAGACAGCGAGAGCGACGACGCGAGGGAGCCCCCTGCGGCGCTGACGAGCTCGGTGATGCGGTCCAGCCAGTCCTCATAGAGGTCGTCGATGGGGCGGTAGCATAGGAGTTCGCGTGCCATGCACAGCGCGGCCTGTGCGTCCGTGGGAGCGCGACGAGCGTGAGACGACGAGCCGGCCGGGGTCAGCGACGGAGTGGCGGTGCGGCCGTCCCACCGCACCGAGGGGTGCAGCGAGGACGCTTGCTGCTCGTTTCCCGCCGGGCCGGTGGCGGCGTTGGTGGCAGGTGACGGAGAACGACGAGGAGGCCCGCCGACGGGAGCCGTCTGAGCAACATGGGCGGCGAGGGCAGCCCGACGCTCAGCGCGAGCTCGGCGAGCGTGCGCCATGGAGACGATGAAGCGACGGGACGAGGATCGACGGAAGGAAAGCTTCGGCGCACCCTTACCTGGCGCACCTAATATCGGATTTCGGGTTCCTGCAAAACCCTTGAGGTTCGAACACTGGGGTGCGCGTATATATTTCCCCCTACCTAATCATGCCCTCAGCCTCACCGCGATCTCAAAGCTTAGCTCGACGAACTCGCAACACAAGAGACACGAGATTTATACTGGTTCGGGCCATCATTGCGGTGTAATACCTTACTCCAGTGTGGTGTGGTGGATTGCCTCTCGGGGTGGGGATGAACAGTACAAGGGAAGAACAGCCTCCTGAGGAGAGGTGTTCTTGTGCTTGATGGGTGTGAGGATGAACTGAATCAGTTCATGATGACCTTTTTTTGCTACTGTGGTGGCTAGTCCTATTTATATAGGCCGTGGTACTCCTCCCAAATATCAAGCGGGAAGGGATCCAACAACGGCCAATTTGAAGGGGGACAGCTAGTACGAGCTATCCTGACTAAAGGTGGTCTTCGCCTGCCAAAGGCTCTGGTGGTGACGCCGTCTTGGGCTCCATGGTGATCTCCGTCCTGCCGTCCTGCTGGTCTTGGACTCATTGCAGCGATATGGAAACCTTTGCCTGATGCCTCGGTACTCCTCGCCTACGCTTGCCTCCTTAGTACCAAAGAGGAAACGAGGACACTGTGCGTGCTGGAGCCGGCCTGGCGCCCGCCTGGTCTTGGTCGTCATGGCTTACGTCATTGGAACCTCGCGAGGTTCGCCTTGCCTTGATCTCTCCGCCCCTCGCGAGCCAGCCTGGTGAGGCCGCCCCCGAGGAGGTCTTCTGTCATCCGCCTCACGAGGCTTGGCCCCTCGTGAGGGTCTTGAGTGATTGCTGGTGTAGACGGGCCGTACTGGGCCACGAGTAGAGCCAGGCCATGGGCCATAGGTAGGCAAGTCTAGGGACCCCCGTTCCTAGAACGCCGACAGGCGCCCCAGATGCGGGCGCCGATCCTGATGTGGCACCACTAGAGGCGCCGCTCCCCTGAGGCCCTGTACGGAGTAGCTGCTTTGTGGGGACCCCGACTCATAAGTCGTGATCACTGAATGCACGTGTACAGTGATCCCAGAGATCAATGCTCACTGAACACACAGAAGCTAAATAACAAGAGTCTTACATCCATACATACCGTCTTACACAAATTATGACCATTATGGTCAAGTCTTACATAGATAAAGCCACAAGGGCTGAATACCAAATAAACTTAAGCATAGGAAATCTTCGTCGATAAGTAGTACCCATGCCATCTGCCTTTACCCTACAGGCATTCTGATTGGGAAGCATCCTAGTTTGCATGTTCGTCTCCAAAGAACTATTCTTCGAACTCCTGTTCTTCCATGACTGGCCAATTAAAGAACCAATGGCAAGCCAATTAGTACTTTGAATGTACTCGCAAGCAACCCATGATTAGAAGAAGGCACAATAATGCAATGATATAACACTAAGTAGGTAGTTTGCAGAAAGCTAGTTTTGAGTGCAATGACATGATCTATCAACAAGTAAAGTATGCATCATGGGAGTACAGATATCCGTATGAACAAGTTACCGATATCAACATAAGCAGAGTTGGACACCAATCCAACTTGATCAACGAGTCAAGTCATCTGACTTGGCCCAAATAGTTTTATCAATGCACACACACATGCAGTTTGTAAACTCTGGACGTAGTTTAAGCAGCACCGCCCAACTATCCTTGACCGTGCACACGGCTATTCGAATAGTTTTACACTCTACAGAGGTTGCACACTTTACCCACAAGACCCGGGGAACTTTCGTGTCATCCACGACCCGCGGTACCTCAAGTACCCGGGGTAAGCATGCGATCACTATCTTTCCCTAGACGACACTAACATAGAGTCCACTCGATTGGTAGTAACCCCCGTGCCCAACATTTCACATCTTAAAATTTTGGAGCCTCGCTCCCATATTCATCACATACCACAAGCACGGGGTACCAATGGTGTGTCCGGTGCCCTGTAAAAACAGTCATGGCCGCCCTACCTAGCGCAACCCCGTCCCGAGAGAGCGCAACAACGACTCTCCCGTCACTAGTAATGCGGGCTCCAAGCTAGTATTGGCCTAGGTAATCAATAATGCCCTTTCCCATATAAGGGTAGAGTGGTTGCGCATGTAAGGTTGGGACAGTCGACAAATCTTAAATCTAATGCGTTTTCGAAAACAACACACACACTTGCCTCGGTACACCACTTCGTCATCAAGTGGTTACCCACCTCATTATGTCCCTCGGGCACAAGTGGCACCCGACGGGGTTTTCAAAAAAATCTTTTGAAAATACTTTGCCTTCATCACCATGCATATTCCCGTCCCTTTTTGCATAGCAACTACTCCAGCATCCTACCTACTCCCACCGGCATAACCCTCATAAGGAGGTAGGGTCATGCACCATGCAAGTATCAACGAGGAAAGCAACGGAGGCAAACCACCAAAGTGGTCACCATTTTATCATGACTTCGATGCAAGCAATGAAAGTGCCATATGACATGCATAAAAAGGGTATCTTAGACATGGTCAAAGGGCTGCTTGCCTGGCTTAGCAAAGTCTTCTGGGTCTTCAAAGTCTTCTGGTCCAACTCCTTCATCAGCAACGCAATCTATCGTCGCAAAATAATAATGAGAAAAATAAGGCAATAATAAAACAGAAAAACCAAAGTGCTCAGAAAAATGTCAACTTATTTTTGTTAAATACTAGGGTGAAAACTAAGAATGGGAAAATTCCTAGTTTTGGATTTGGAGTAGCAGAATAGAAGAAATGGATTTTCAAAGTGGCTTAAATATATTCAATTTTGAATTTGAATATGAACAGTACATAAAAGTTGGTTGGACATGAATGAACGGTATACCATTAAATAGGTGGGATTTTTACAAGATTTTAGGAACTGGAATTATTGCATTTGGATTAATATTTAATCATGTGGAATTAATGCAAGTTTGACAGAAAAGAAAAAGGAGAAGCAGCACTGTGCAACTGGGCCAGAAGGACCATAGTGCAGCAGGCCTAGAGAGGGTCCAGCCCGCGCGAGGCTGCCACGTCGAAGGCGTAAATGCAAAATACGCCTTCAGCCGACGGGCAAACCGGTACGCGCGGGCGTGCGTGTTTAAACCTGATGGGTGGGGCCCACCCGTCAGAATGTGAGGCTGACTGACGGGCCCCACGGCCGTCGTCTTCAACCTCGGGCCAGAGAGGGAGGCGAGCTCACCGGCATCGCTGTGGTCAACGCCGAGGTGATCCAAGGGCACCTCCGTGGTCAGGGCGGAGTCGCCGTTCGGGTGGAGGTGGAAGCGGTCGCCGGAGTGTAGGGGTTCGCCGGTGACGAGGAAGCCGACGGAAGGGCTTCGGGAGGCGGCGGTTCCGTCCGTTCCGGGAGCTACAGAGAGGAAAAACAGGGGGAAACAGATCAGTGGAGTGCGGGTGTTACAGATCGGGGCTTAGAAGCAGCGGGGACGACCTGTACCTTGCGAACTCCGGCGAGCCGAAGCGGCGGAGCTCGAGCTCGATCTCGAGCTCGGGCGGCTCTGGAGAGGAACTGGGGGTGAAGGGGGTGATTTGGTGGTGCATAGGGCGAGTGGTGAGGAGAGGAGAGCTCGGGGGTTTAAATAGAAGGGGGGCGAGGTGCACCTGGCTCGTGCACCGGCGAGCTTCTAGCCGTTGCTGGAGGCCACAGGGGCTCACTTGAGCGTGTCTGGGGTCCTGGTGGGAGTGTTCTACCGCCAGGGGAAGGAAGAAAGAGAGCGGGGGGAGGGCCAGAGGTGCCGCACGTGTGAGGCCGCTCATTGGAGCTCTCGGGCGGCCGGCGCGTGTGTGAGCAGGGCAGCAGGAGGGAGAAGGAGGGGGCCAACCGGCTTCCGTGTTGCGGACGTCGAGGCGTCTCGTCGGGCGCACTAGGGAGGCCCGAGGTGGCTGGAGGCGGTTGGAAGGGGGCGGCTACAGTGCCAGAGCGCACTGTAGCACGCTCAAGAGCATGCAAACGGCTGGCACAACAATTTTTTAGGCCAGGTGGGCGCGGCCAAATATGTCTGGTGGCTCTGGGGTGTAGTAAAGATAGGGGGAGGGTCTTTGGATGCCCTGGGTGGCCACTGGAGTGAGGAGAGAGGTTGAGGGAGAGAGAGAAGCTGCTGTCCAGGGAGGTAAATGGGGGTGTTTTACCCCTCAATCATTGAGTAATGGCTAGGGGAAAGTTACTGGAGGTAGAAGAGGGTCAGGAGCAGCTGTGGTACAAAGTTGAGCCCATGGAGATTAGTGAAAGAGGTCAAAATGGCATTTTGGTAAAGTGGCACAAGGTGTTTGATATTGGTTTGGGCAAGTAGATGATCTCCATTTGTCATGAGACTCCACAGGGTGAAATGGCACATATAATTAGGTCCGTCAACCAATTTTGAGCTCATTTGGGCAAAGTTGCCAATGCAACTTTTGTAAACCCTAGAAATTAGCAGAAATGAACTTGTGTAGATCTAGTTGAGCAAATCACTTCCCCTTGATGCACCACTTGATGTAGTGGCCTCATTTGGTCATGTGAACATGTTCACAAACGTTGGGGTCAAGGAGAGAAAGTTGGTAGTACAAAGTTGTTCAAATTTGATTCTGGTCAGAGATGGTTTTGGGGCATTTTCATGAACCAAAGTGACCTTAATTGAGATGAGGCTTTGCAAGGTTGATAACAATATGCATTTGTGACTTGCTGGATTTTCCTTGGATTTTTATGAAAATATTTCCTGTAGAAATATTTCAAATCCTTAAAATGGGCAGAAATGGTTTTGGGAAGTTTTGTCCAATATTTTGAACATGACCATGTGTTGAAACTCTTATATATGTAAAATATATGTCCACTGAGTTTCCCTGATTTTTGTCAAATATTTTCCATATTAAAGACCATTTCTGGCCTTAAGAAAAAGGTTTTAAATAAAATAGCAAAATAACTTTTAAAATTATATTTTTGTGGTTTATGGGAGTCCTATATCTAATAGGATTCAAATATACCTTTTGAAAGATTTTTCACACCACAAATCAAGTACTTGAAGTGCAAACCTCAATTCAGGGGGTTTTGGAAAACTAATTTTAGAAAATACTTTTTGGCCAAATTATTTTTGTAAGAAAATACTATATTGCTCTATACACATGGCATGACCATTGGGCAGAAGCTTGGGGCAAGGAGATGAGGTATAGAAGGTGGAGTTGTGTTGACTTTAAAGAGCACTTGAAAAACACAGAGAGAAAACCAACTCCAAATAAAAGCCAAATAATGCAAAAGTTTTTTGTCAAACCACACTTTATCATGATTTATTAGCTTAAGTGTTGTGGTATGAAAAATCAGGGTGTGACAGACCTACCCCCCTTACAAGAATCTCGTCCCCGAGATTACCAAACTAGGCGCGGAAAGGAATACGGAAACTTTGGTGTGGGGCAGTCTTCACGTCCTCATATTGCTTCTGCTTCCGTGTGGTGCTCCATTGAATCCTTGGAGTGCTTGATCCAGGTTGCTAAGGGGTCTCTCGCGTAGGTTAGGTTGGGCTGGGGGTCGATGGCTCGGTGATCGATGTCCTTGTAGAGATTAGGTTAGCTAGGAAGTTGAAAACACTTCCAGAGTTGTGTCGTGTGGAAAAAAAGAAAAAAAATGTTGTGCAGTCAGGCGGCAACTCCTGTTGGTAATCGTCTTTTCTTCATCTTGCAGTGATCTTGGAGAGGGGCGATAAATCTTAGTGTGAGCTTCCCTTTGACATGGAAATGCTTGGTTCCTTTGACAGAAGTGGCTTGCAGATACACCTGGTCTTCGACGAGAAAGTTCATTCCTTGACGGTGGTGGTTGGTATAGTTCTTCCTCCTTGGCATGGCGGTCTTCAAATGTTCCTTGACTAGCTAAACGGCTCTTCTTCCGTCTTCGGGTAGACAATTAGGTCACCAAATAATGATGACAACTATCTTGTGTAAGTACTCCATGAAGACTTTGTTCACGGGGTACATAAAGTAGGCTGGGGGATTGGTGGTGGTCACGGTTGAGTGTTGGCCAGGGTCTACTTGACCTAGAGCCAAAAGCCCATGATCCGACCATGTTGTGGCTTGGTAGGGCTTAAGGGCTTCAAGGATTCTAGTGTGCGAGTGAACGTTTATCATCTTATCCTTAAGCACAGTTTCTGAGATGCCAATAGTTCTACCTAGTCCTTCAAACAAATCACATCATATTACCAAAAGAATCATCTCACATAGGTCAACTACAATCATCACTGATATGCCCCTTTACACATATACCCATGCATATGTAGTGTAGCTCCTTGCTTGCGAGTACTTTGGATGAGTACTCACGGTTGCCTTTCTCCCTCTTTTCCCCCTTTCCTTTCTATCTGGTTGTCGCAACCAGATGTTGGAGTCCTGGAGCCAGACGCCACCGTCGACGACGACACCTACGACACTGGAGGTGTCTACTACTACGTGCAGCCCGCTGACGACGACCAGGAGTAGTTAGGAGGATCCCAGGCAGGAGGCCTGCGCCTCGTTCGATCTGTATCCCAGTTTGTGCTAGCCTTCTTAAGGCAAACTTGTTTAATTTATGTCTGTACTCAGACATTGTTGCTTCCGCTGACTCGTCTATGATCGAGCACTTGTATTCGAGCCCTCGAGGCCCCTGGCTTGTATTATGATGCTTGTATGACTTACTTATGTTGTAGAGTTGTGTTGTGATATCTTCCCGTGAGTCCCTGATCTTGATCGTACACATTTGCGTGCATGATTAGTGTACGGTCAAATCGGGGGCGTCACAAGTTGGTATCAGAGCCGACTGCCTGTAGGAACCCCCTTTCCACACTCCTTGGCCGAAGTCGAGTCTAGACGTTACAAAACTTTTACTAACATGGCTGTGTGTCTTACGGGCCCACGTCGCCATTGGGTGGTACTAGGATCTTTTACTCCTCGACCTTTACTCTGGGACTCTGAACTCTCTTCTACTCGGGTTAAACGAATTTACTAACTCTAACACTAGGATCCCGTGACCGCATTCACCCCAAAGTTGGATAAGCCATAGTTGTTTCTTAGAATAGTATTTTGAACAATTCACACACTGTCATTTGACTCCTTTGAAACGTCTTTGCTTTCAGATGGAACCCACGAGGCAGGTCGTGCGCCACACGACGGCCATTGGTGCCTCGGGATCACCGGTTGTGCTAGCTGAGATGATGACCTATCTGGGTTATCGCAGGCACCCTGAGTACGCCGTCTACAAGGAGTACGAGGACTTTAACCAGGAGCAGTACCGTGCCATCGTCCACCTCTACTCTCGGGAGTATGACTCCACTACTGTGCTGCACACCGCACATGGTGTTGGTGTGACCATCGATATGGCTGTCCACGATGCTGCCTATGCTGCTCTGACACGTCTTCGTGGAGAGTATCGGGAGTTGGACACCTCCCCTTTCAGGCACATTGCTATCGCATCTGATGTTGGTGCGGAGGGAGACTATACTGCTGCCTACTCCACTGTCACCCGAGAGCCCTTCTACCACCAGAACCTGGTTCTGCATGCTGATGGGCTGGATCGAGCTAACCGAGCTCTTCGCCACGAGATGTACACCACCCGTCAGCACCTTTACCGTGCTCTGACGCTGCTGCACCCCTTTGTCCGATCTGGACAGCTACCGCGTACTGCGATCTACCCAGCCAGGACCGTGATGCCCCACGGTGTCGGTTGGCCAGAGGTGGGAGGCTACTCTCCCGCACTTGGTCCTCTTCTGCCACCTGAGCGTCGGGCTCTACACCTGAGTATCCGCGGCCCCCAGTCTGCTGACGTGGAGGGCTATCCGTTGCCTCACTACCAGCTGTCGGGCTACGATTACCTCCACAGTACCTCTTGGGACTGATGTAGTCTTGCTTGTAGTGTTAGATGCATTCGCCGCGAGCCTGTGTGCCGCCTATGATGTTTTAGTCTATGTACTGAACTCTGTGTACTGAACTCTATGCATGACCCCTTTTGTAAGTTATGCCGACTACTATGTAGTAGCTATCGTGCTCCTTTCATTATGCATGTTTCATCATGAATGATTCTTGTCTTTGCAAATTTCTCAATGCTGAACTACCCCTGTTATATATTAGCAGGATGGTTAGACCAGGTGGTCGTGGTAGTGGTGGCAATGCCCCACCACCACCTGAGTACATGGCTGGTATGATCCAACAGTTCGAACTGAACCGCCAATTCATGGAAAATATGATGGCTCAGTTTCCTCGCCCCAATATGGACCAGCAACCAACCCCAGTAACTCTGCAGGATTTCATGCGCCTCAATCCAACTGTGTACCGCAGCTCAACTCAGCCTCTGGATGCTGATGACTGGCTCCGTGACATCACCTATGATATGGAGTCTGCCGATGTAGCCCCTGCCAGCTATGTCAACTTTGCTTCCTTCTTTCTGAAGGGACCCGCAGCTCAATGGTGGGACAGCCACAGGCGTACTCTGCCAGCTGGAACAATCATCACCTGGCCAGACTTCCAAGCTGCTTTCCGTGCCCGCTTCATTCCTCAAGGAGTCATGGACCGGAAGAAGCGTGAGTTCCGCAACCTCACCCAAGGCAACAAAACTGTTGAAGCTTATCAACGGGAGTTTCTGGACTTGTCTCGCTATGCTGAGGAGGACATTGCAACTGATGCACGCACACAGGAGAAGTTCCGTGATGGACTACAAGCTGACATCAAGCTCGCACTTCTAGTGCATGACTTCGCCGATTTCGCCACCTTGGTGAATAAGGCCATCAATGTCGAGACTGGTCTGCAGGAATACCAGAGCTCTCAGAGGCGCAACCGTGACACGGGCTCATCTTCGGGCCCGCCCTCGCAGAAGCGAAAGATATGGATCCCGAACAGCATGTACCGTCCAAATGCACCTGCTCCAAGGAAATCTTATGCTGCACCGCGTCTGCCTCCTCCACCATCTAGGCAGTCAAAGCTACCAGCTCCCCCACCTGGGGCTCCTGTTCCCACTCCCGATAATGGTCTGTGCTTCAAGTGTGGTCAACCGGGTCACTTTGCCAGGAACTGCTATCAGAAACCAGAATCAACTGGCCCTTCCAGCAGCTGGCCGTGGTAACAACCAGCCCCGCAACAACAATGCTAAGTCTTATGGTCGTGCTCATGCCAACCACGTTGATCTCAACGAAGCTCAAGACCAGCCTGCTACTGTGATGGGTACACTCCTCGTAAATTCAGTACCAGCATCCGTTTTATTTGATACAGGAGCATCCCATTCATTCATATCAGCAGAATTTGCATTCCTGCATGGCATTAAATACGAAGAGATGAACACTCCGCTAGTGGTACACACCCCTGCGGGCCAATGTCAAACCTCTATGGTTAGTCACGACGTTCCTGTTGAAATTGAAGGACTGGAATTTCTTGTCTCTCCCATCGTACTGAAGTCCTGTAGCATTGATCTCATTCTGGGAATGAATTGGTTAAAAGCGCATACTGCTTCAATCGTTTGCACCACTAAGACCGTCCATCTGCTACACCCTTCAGATGAGATAGTTACTTACCAAGCCCATCTGGTGCAAAATGCCGAGGCAAGGCTCTATGCATTGAATGCATTGAACGCTGCACCACTCGAGGGCATTGAAAACATTCCCGTCGTGCGTGAATTCCTCGACGTCTTCCCTGAAGAACTTCCAGGGATTCCCCCTGCTAGAGCTGTCGAATTCATCATCGACTTGAAACCAGGCACCACTCCTATAGCCAAGCGACCCTACAAAATGCCGCCGCATGAACTCCTTGAGCTTAAGGAGGAAATCGACAAATCTCTTCGCAAAGGATTCATTCGCCCAAGTTGCTCTCCTTGGGGAGCACCTTCTCTCTTTGTCAAGAAGAAGGATGGGACAAACCGATTAGTTCAAGACTACCGTCCTATAAACCAAGCTACCATTCAGAATAAATACCCTCTTCCTCGGATCAATGATCTGTATGATCAACTGGCGGGTTCGTCAGTGTTCTCTAAGCTCGACTTGAGGTTGGGTTACCACCAGATCCGTGTTCGCGAAGAGGATATCCCAAAGACCGCCTTCGTGACTCGCTATGGTTCATACGAGTACACCGTCATGTCTTTCGGTTTAACCAATGCTCCAGCCACCTTCTCTCGTCTGATGAACTATATATTCATGGATTACCTCGACAAGTTCGTTGTGGTTTATCTGGATGATATCCTGGTATTTTCCAAGAACGAAGAAGAACATGCTGAACATCTTCGACTTGTGCTGGAAAAGCTACGAGAGCATCAACTATATGCCAAGTTCTCCAAATGTGAATTCTGGCTACCGGAAGTAACCTATCTTGGGCATGTCATCTCTAAGGATGGTATTGCCGTCAACCCTGAACAAGTCCAGGCTATCCTTGATTGGACTCCTCCCAAGAACGTTAAGCAAGTCAGAAGTTTTCTCGGTCTCGCCAGCTATTGCCGTCGATTCGTCGAGAACTTCTCCAAGATCGCCAGGCCTCTGACTAATCTGTTGCATAAGGGCGTCAAGTTCCAATGGACAGACAAATGTCAGGAAAGTTTCCAGGCACTCAAAGACAAGTTGACTTCTGCCCCAGTTCTAGCTCCACCTGATACTAAGAAGGACTTCGTCATTTACTGCGACGCTTCCCGTCAAGGATTAGGCTGTGTCCTAATGCAAGACCGCAAAGTGATTGCTTATGCCTCTCGGCAATTGCGCCCTCACGAAGAGAACTACCCAGTTCACGACCTCGAACTTGCTGCTGTCATTCATGCGCTGAAGCAGTGGCGACATTACCTTCTCGGTAATCGTTGCGAGATCTTCACTGACCACCAAAGTCTGAAGTATCTGTTTACTCAGCCAGACCTGAACCTCCGTCAGCAGAGATGGATGGAGCTTGTTGCAGACTTTGACTTGGGTATTTCCTATACGCCAGGCAAGGCTAATGTAATGGCTGATGCCTTGAGCCGCAAGTCTTACTGCAACCACCTCCAGGTTCACAAAGTTCAGCCCTCGCTTGTTGAAGAATTCAGGAAGCTGAACCTCCATATTGTTCCTCCGGGTGCACTCGCTCCCCCTCCTAAGGAGTTTGGCAAGGTGAACCTCCACGTTGTTACCCAGGGTTCCCTCAATACCCTAGTTGCTAAACCAGATCTCGTGGACAGCATCAAAAGGCTACAGAAGTATGACTCTGAAGCCCACAAGATTAAGCGCTACCTCGCAGAAGGAAAGCCCTCATTCTTCACTATTGCTGAAGATGGCACCTTATACTTCAAGGGCCGCCTAGTGGTGCCATGTGCAGAGAAAAACCTGGATATGACACAGGAAGTTATGAAAGAAGCTCATGATACGCCTCTATGTATCCATCCTGGTAGTACAAAGATGTACCAAGACATCCGTCAGAGATTCTGGTGGTCTAATATGAAGCAAGACATTGCTCGTTATGTTGCTGAGTGTGACGTTTGCCGTCGTATCAAAGCAGAACATCAAAGGCCTGCTGGAACTCTGCAACCTATCTCTATTCCTGAATGGAAATGGGACCATGTTGAGATGGACTTCGTCACTGGATTTCCCAAATCACAGAAAGGTAATGATGCTATTCTTGTCGTCATTGACCGGCTTTCCAAAGTTGCACATTTTCTGGCGGTCAAAGAAACGATCACTGCTAGTCAACTGGCAACGCTCTATATGTCCAGGATTGTTTCACTCCACGGTATTCCATTGGTTATCAGTTCAGACCGTGGCAGCTTATTCACTTCAAGATTCTGGGCAAGTTTCCAAGAAGCTATGGGAACTCATCTGTCATTCAGTACTGCATTTCATCCTCAGTCGCAAGGGCAAGTTGAACGCGTCAACCAAGTTCTCGAAGACATGCTTCGAGCTTGTGTTATTTCCTTCGGCAAGAAATGGGAGGAATCTCTCCCGTATGCTGAGTTCTCTTATAATAATAGCTATCAAGCTAGTCTGAAGATGGCCCCCTTCGAAGTGTTATATGGACGAAAGTGCCGAACCCCTCTGAACTGGTCAGAAACTGGGGAACGTCCACTCTTCGGTCCGGATATTATCCAAGATGCCGAAGAACAAGTCCGCATTATTCGTGAGAATCTCAAGACTGCTCAGTCATGTCAGAAGAGTCAGTATGACCGTCATCATAAAGACATGGTCTGTCAACCTGGCGAAAAGGCTTATCTTCGAGTCACACCTATGAAGGGTGCTCACCGCTTCGGGACCAAGGGCAAGCTAGCTCCTCGATATATTGGCCCATTCACTATTCTCGAAAGGCATGGAAAAGTGGCATACCAACTGGAGCTACCGCCGAACCTTTCTCAGGTTCACGATGTGTTCCATGTGTCACAGCTCCGCCGTTGCTTCAAGGACCCAATCCGAGCAGTGGATCATGAAGTGCTCGAATTGCCGCAGGACCTCTCCTATAAGGAGCATCCGGTCCGCATTCTCGACCAAGCTGAACGCCGCACACGTCAGAAGGCGATCAAGTTTCTCAAAGTCCAGTGGTCGAACCATTCTGAAGATGAGGCCACTTGGGAACGAGAGGATCGTCTGCGCGAAGAATACCCCGCACTGTTTCCTCCTACCTCCTAAATCTCGGGACGAGATTTCTTGTAGTGGAGGAGATTTGTAACGCCCGGATAATTAAGCTACAATAATCCCACGCTAATGATGCCACGTCACCACGGTTACTGTTGTTAACCTCGTGATGATTCGAAACCGTTTCAAAATTTAAATTCAAATTAATGTCAATAATAAAAGTTTTCAAAAATTTAAATAAAATGTTCGGTGGGTGCCAGATATTGCACTGATAATTATTGTGGAGAAAACATATTTTTTAGAAAATGCCTAACTATTTTAAAATGATGTAAAACAGAAAAGAAAATAAATAAAAAGAAAAGAAAATGCAACAGAGAAAACAAACAGAAAAAAAGAAGAAAGGAGGAACCCCCCTCCCCCACTGGACCCTAGCCCAACAGCCCCCCCCCCCCTGCTGGACCGCGGCCCAGCTGGCCATCGGGCCAACCAGACCGGCCCAGGTCGGCCCCCACTCCTCTCCCTTATCCACTCCTCCCCCCACTCCCCACCGACAGCCCCCCACTCCCCCCGAAATATCCCCCCTCTCCCCCGATCGGGATCGAGGAGGAGGCGCTCGACCCCCGCCGCCCCTGGACCTCTCCGCCGCCGCCCGGATCGTCGTCGCCCGGAGTCGCCTCGCCTCCTCCCCTGCCTCGCGTCGTCCCCGACCCCTCCACGAGCCCCGCTGCCCCGTCCCTACACCCCCGGTGAGGCCACGGCCTCCACGCCCCTCCTCTCCTTCCCTCACCCCGCCGCGCGGCCCGCGCCGTTGCCTCGCGCCCGTGGCGGCGCGCGAGCTCGCGCTCCCGCAGCCCCACCCCCCGGCGTGCGCCCACAGCCGCCCGCCCACGGTGGCCTCGCACGCCGTCCTCACCCGCGCCCCGGCGCCCCTGAACGCGCCCATGGTCGCGCCCCCGCGCCCCGTCTCTCCCGCCCGCACGTGCGCGCACTGCCGCGCCTGCCTGTGGCCACCCTCGCCCCCAGGCCGCTCCCGTGCGAGCTCCCTGCGCCGGGCCCGCCCGCCGTTGGCCGCCACCGGCCGCCGCTTCCCGTGCCCCGCTCCGGTGCCGCCCGCGCCGCCGCGGATGCGCCGCACCAGCGGCGTCCCGCGCCCGCTGGCCTTCGCCGCGCCGACTCCGGCCACCCCTGGCCACTGGCACTCCCCTCCCCTTGCTCCGGCGCCCTGCTGTGGCCGCCAGCGCCCGGTCGGGTGTGCCCCTGCCGGCCACGCCCGCAGCGCCCCTTCGGGCTATGCCCGACGCCCGACCCGCTATGGCCCTGGGCCACTGCCAAACGGTGCCCCCCCCACAAAACGTTTACAAGAAAAAAAGGAAAATGAAATGAAAAAATAATAATAATAAAAATAATAAACTAGTTAATAAAAATTAATAAAAAAATAAAAAATAAAATTAATAGTAAAACAAATAATAAAAATAAATTTAATTAATTAACTAAATTAATTAAGTTAATTAATCCTGTTTAAATTAATCTAATTAGATAATTAATTTAATTAAACAGTAATTATTTAGCTAAACCCTAATTAACCTAAGCAGAGAATGACAGGTGGGTCCCACTGGACCCACATGTCAGTTTGACTTAGTCAACCCCAGTTGACTGCTGATGTCAGCATGACATCATGCTGATGTCATAAATCCAAATTTCAGATTAAATTAAATAATTAATTAAATTCCAGAAATTAATAAAATCTTTAGAAAATCATATCTTTTAATCCGTAACTCGGATTAAAATATTTTCAACATGAAAGTTGCTTAGAACGACGAGACGAATCCGGATACGCAGTCCGTTCGTCCACCACACCTCCCTAACCTATCAAACTCGCAACTTCCCCCTCCGGTCCGTCTGTCCGAAACGCAAAACATCGGGAATACTTTACCGGATGTCTCCCCCCCCTTCGCCGGTACCACCTACTGTCGCGTTAGGACACACCTCGCACTGCTCATTGTCATGTCACGCATCGTCATGCTTATGTTTGCAATGTATTTACTGTTTCTTCCCCCTCTTCTCTCCGGTAGACTACGAGACCGACACTGCTGCTGCCCAGTTCGACTACGGAGTTGACGACCCCTCCTACATGCCAGAGCAACCAGGCAAGCCCCCCCCTTGATCACCAGATATCGCCTATTCTTCTCTATACTGCTTGCATTAGAGTAGTGTAGCATCTTACTGCTTTCTGATATCCTATCCTGATGCATAGCCTATCCTTGCTACTACTGTTGTTACCTTACCTGCAATCCTACATGCTTAGTATAGGATGCTAATTTCCATTAGTGGCCCTACATTCTTGTCCGTCTGCTGTGCTATACTATCGGGCCGTGATCACCTGGGCGGTGATCACGGGTATATACTTATATACTATATACATGACACATGTGATGACTAAAGTCGGGTCGGCTCGTAGGAGTACCCGCAAGTGGATCTTTGTGGCGGAGCGACAGGGCAGGTTGAGACCGCCTAGGTGAGAGGTGGGCCTGGCCCTGGTCGGCGTTCGCGGTTACTTAACACGCTTAACGAGATCTTGGTATTTGATCTGAGTCTGGCCATTTGGTCTATACGCACTAACCATCTACGCGGGAGTAGTTATGGGTATCCCGGCGTCGTGGTATCAGCCGAAGCCTTCGTGACGTCAGCGACTGAGTGGCGCGCGCCGTGTTGGACCGCTTTGACGTAACCGCCGTGATCGTGTGGGTTGCTAGGTCTGCTCGCGGCCGCGTTCGCAACGTGCAGGTGTGCATAGGGCGATGGGCCCAGACCCCTGCGCGCTTAGGATTAGACCGGCGTGCTGACCGCTCTGTTGTGCTTAGGTAGGGCTGCGACGCGTTGATCTTACGAGGCCGGGCATGACCCAGAAAAGTGTGTCCGGCCAAATGGGATCGAGCGTGTTGGGTTATGTGGTGCACCCCTGCAGGGAAGTTTATCTATTCGAATAGCCGTGTCCCTCGGTAAAAGGACGACCCGGAGTTGTACCTTGACCTTATGACAACTAGAACTGGATACTGAATAAAATACACCCTTCCAAGTGCCAGATACAACCCGGTGATCGCTCTCTAACAGGGCGACGAGGAGGGGATCGCCGGGTAGGATTATGCTATGCGATGCTACTTGGAGGACTTCAATCTACTCTCTTCTACATGCTGCAAGATGGAGATGACCAGAAGCGTAGTCTTCGACAGGACTAGCTATCCCCCTTTTATTCTGGCATTCTGCAGTTCAGTCCACTGATATGCCCCTTTACACATATACCCATGCATATGTAGTGTAGCTCCTTGCTTGCGAGTACTTTGGATGAGTACTCACGGTTGCCTTCTCTCCCTCTTTTCCCCCTTTCCTTTCTATCTGGTTGTCGCAACCAGATGTTGGAGTCCAGGAGCCAGACGCCACCGTCGACGACGACACCTACGACACTGGAGGTGCCTACTACTACGTGCAGCCCGCTGACGACGACCAGGAGTAGTTAGGAGGATCCCAGGCAGGAGGCCTGCGCCTCGTTCGATCTGTATCCCAGTTTGTGCTAGCCTTCTTAAGGCAAACTTGTTTAATTTATGTCTGTACTCAGATATTGTTGCTTCCGCTGACTCGTCTATGATCGAGCACTTGTATTCGAGCCCTCGAGGCCCCTGGCTTGTATTATGATGCTTGTATGACTTATTTATGTTGTAGAGTTGTGTTGTGATATCTTCCCGTGAGTCCCTGATCTTGATCGTACACATTTGCGTGCATGATTAGTGTACGGTCAAATCGGGGGCGTCACAAAAAGGTAAAACAAAGTTGCTTCTTTGACTAACGAGTGAAACCAAAGAACCTTGAGAGGTTAAACAATTTTTAGAAAAGAATACAACGTAGATGAACGAGATTACAAACACTCCGTTAGAAAAGGAGAACAAGGAACATTATGAGAACCTTGTGGGTTGAAAGACATGAAACAAGGGCTTAATGAACCAAAAGAATATGAAACCACACCGATATAACAAGATAGCCAAGGAACAAGAATGACATAATTTTGACAGCACTCCGGTTGAAAAAGAGAAGGAAACTTGATAAGATGAAAAGAAATTGAAGAGATGACACCACACTCTGGTTAAATGGATAAGCAAGGAAAGAAGATGATCTTGACAAAACGAGAAGATGGGTCGACGAGAGCGATATCACAATGCCTCCGGTAGAAATCAAAAAATGCAATGAAAAGAACCGAGAAGAACGGAGTTGTTGAAAAATCAACAAAGAAAGGATATGATCTTCGTGGGCTTATGGAGATATCTCAAAACTTGAGGTGAAATTGTGCCACTAACGAAAACAATTGCTTGCTTGAGATCAACGAAGAGATGAAAACTTCTCTCGCCGAGAGGATAGGAGAAAACTTGGATCATTGATAAGCACCATAATTGCAACGTTCCTTAGGGAAGGCTTTAGGTGAAACATGACACAAGATAAATCCAATGAAGAGATTGGTGGATTTAAAATATCTCATTCTTGGCAACATGGGAATCATGAAAAGCAAACTTAAATTGTCAAGAATGACATAACACCACCTCAAATGATAAGGTAGAACAAATTGCACTTCGGACTGCAAGATGAAGAATACTTGAGCTCCTCTGAAAAGAATCTCAATGAACACTTCGAGAAGGAATTAAATCCTTGATGAACCCTCATGTAGAGCCTCCATGAAGAACTCCGATAATAAAAGGATGATAGAAAGAAAGAGAAGTTGAAAACACCAGGTGAAGCCTTGCAGTGATAAGATGAAGCTTTGAAATGATATTACCGAGAAAACTTGGAACTCCGGAAAGAAAGATGAACAAATGAAATCAAGAATTTTGATGAACCTCCGCAATAAGGAATTGAATTTACTCGATGAAACAAGAATAAGAATTACATTATGCTCATCCTTCACCAATTAATTGATGACAAGCAATGGATTTGTCATAGTACTTACTCTCGTAGAAAGGATTAAGATAGATATGGCGCAAACTTGGGAAGGTCTTGATGGAACCACCGGTGGGATTTGGAAACAACGAATGAATTAAAATGATAACCAAGAAAGAGAACTCTTGAACGAACCACCGTAAGAATTGAAAATGAAAGTAGCAAAGGCACAATTCACCGAGAAGAATTTGAAAACGAATAAAGATACTAGACAGAATTTAGATACAAGTGAAACGAAGAGATCATGAATTGATTAGAGAATACTTGAATGATGCACCGGTAAGATTTGGAGAGCGAGAGCTGAATGTTGAGAACGAATAAATCTTCTGAAATGATGGCCTTCGGAGAATCAAACTGAAAAGACTCATGAATTGATTCGGATGGGTGAAAAGAATTCTCACACTCAAAACAATTATGAGAGGACGGCAGCAAGTTAGAACCACGCATCTTTGGGAGAACGGATTAGATTGAAGAGGAACTCTTCTTCGGTCTTCAAATGTTGAGAATGATGACGAGAACACCACCATGAATTGTTGAGATACTCCGGGATGAAAATAAGAAAGGTAGAACCAACAATGAAAAGTATTTGGAAGATCTTGGAGAAAGCCATCTGACTGATGATAACTCATTCTTACGTCAAACTTTTAAAAGAATTTGGGAATAGCTCCGGGAAAATTAGAAGAGTCAGGTAAGATCCTGGGAAAAGACCTGTGGTGTTAGGGCCCACTCAACAGATACACCATTGAACGATTTAAAAGAGAGATTACGTCGGTTCAATTAAATGGCTTGAATAAGGTAAGACCTCGAAATAGCTATAAAGGATTAAGAATAGAAACATGAATCCTCTGGGATACCTTCAGCACTCGAGATAAACATGAATAGCAAGAGGTGGATGATTAAGAGGTCCACCGGCATGAGAAAACATTTGAAACGATGAAAGGATACGATCAACACCGAAAGCTTGCGTTGAAACCACCAAGGAAGATAAGAGAACAAAGACTGATAAACTTGAAGCTCCGTTAGTATCTTCATGGGAAATCACCGGATAAGAACATTGATTGAAAAGAGTGACGAGACTTCACATCAACAAAAAGGATACTTGATTAAGAAATCTGAGTCCTTGAAGAAAAGGGGTGGGAGGGCGGGAAAAACAAAGACAACTTGGGGCAAAATGGAATAAACACCGTTGAGAAAACTTATAATTGATCTTGTGGATGGGGAGAATGATGGGATCATCTCGAAGAGAAACGCACCGGTTGGAAATAGAATTAAGATGGCAATCTCGATGATCAAGAAGGATTGGTATTCACATAGAAGTATGAGAACACCGCTTAGGAAAGGTAGGGAAGCAACACCTGACAATGAAGCAACTCGAATACCACAACTTAAAACAAAACAAAGGATTGGCTCACAGAATAAGCCGGAACAAACATATGATAGAGATTTCGTCTGAAGTTTTCATGCTGGGGCCCACACGGGCTCGATCGTACAACACCATCATGTACAAGGCACTGCACATGACATACGAAGCGTCCCCGAGTCGGCATAGCCAATGACTCTTTAAGACACTACGAGACCACTGTAAAACCAACCGTGGAAAGGCGGACCACTAGACGTCGAACCCCAATCTCATATCATGCATCTGTTGGAAAGATATCCTGAGAGCTACTTGAATTCCCACTTATAAACTCCCGAAACTTTCTGGTTATGCAATAAGGTGTTGGGGATACAGGGGACACAAAATATATCACCCAAACTAGCAATCCCTAGATCCAGCTGTATCCATACGTCAACACATAACCAAGAAACCTTCGGAAATCGTGTACCTCAACCTTCGAAAAGCATCCGTTATACGAGTTATGGCAATACTCCCGAACTCCCGCCCCAGTACTAGGTGGCTTCGAGGTGATCTCACCAACAACTGCATAAAAGAGATTTTCGATGTCGGCGAAACTCAGGTATTCCAGAACTGCAACGATAAAATTGTGACGATAACACCTCGGAGCTCAACTCCCCAGGACACTGCCACAACCCCCAAATGTCAGGAGGCACCAAGAACAATGTTCTCGTCACAAAACCATCGGAACGATTCCAAGATACCCGCGTGATCCTAAATTTTTTTTGTGAAATTTAAGGAGAGAAGAGTCAAAACTTCTACGTCAGGAGGCCTCACCAGAGCAACGAAGGGACTGAGGAGTAAAAAGAATCCTACTCTCTGATATATATAATCTTAAGACTCAAAACATTTTTGTTCTAGACTCAACAACGCTAGCGATTCGATCAAGCAGGGGGCTCCAAAGTCGGGGGATGGCTCTGATTACCAACTTGTAACGCCCACGATGCGGCTATATCTCCCACGTGTCGAGGCACGACTTAGAGGCATAACCGCATTGTGGTTTTGTCGCAAGAAGGGTCATCTTCACACAATCCCATGTAATGAACAAGAATGGCATAACGAGAGTTGGCTTACAATCGCCACTTCACACAATATATAAATTAATTTATACATCATCCAAAATCCACACATAGACCGACTACGGTCAAAATCCAAATTAAAATAAGACAACCCCAAATGCTAGATCCCCGATCGTCCCAACTGGGCTCCACTACTGATCATCAGGAAAAGAAACATAGTAACGATCACGTTCCTCATTGAACTCCCACTGAGCTCGGTTGCGTCATCTGTACTGGCATCGTCGGCACCTGCAACTGTTTTGGTAGAATCTGTGAGTCACGAGGACTCAGCAATCTCACACCCGCGAGGTCAAGACTATTTAAGCTTATAGGAAAGGATGGTGTAATGAGGTGGAGCTGCAGCAGGCACTAAGCATATATGGTGGCTAACATACGCAAATGAGAGCGAGAAGAGAAGCAACGCAACGGTCGCGAAGCTAGAAATGATCAAGAAGTGACCCTGAAACTACTTACGTTCATGCATAACTCAAACCGTGTTCACTTCCCGGACTCCGCCGAGAAGAGACCATCATGGCTACACACACGGTTGATGTATTTTAATTAAGTCAAGTGTCAAGTTCTCTACAACCGGACATTAACAAATTCCCATCTGCCTCATAACCGCGGGCACGGCTTTCGAAAGATAATACCCTGCAGGGGTGTCCCAACTTAGCCCATATAAGCTCTCGCGGTCAACGAAGGATAAACCTTCTCCCAGGAAGACCCGATCAGTCTCGGAATCCCGGTTTACAAGACATTTCGACAATGGTAAAACAAGACCAGCAAAGTCGCCCGAATGTGCCGACAAATCCCGATAGGAGCTGCAAATATCTCGTTCTCAGGGCACACCAGATGGGCAAGACGTCGGGTTGGCATAGACCCTGGTTGCCCAGGGGCGTCGGACATCGCCCAGTTTGGGCCAGCACTCGAAGGAGCACTGGTCCGGGGGTTTAAATAAAGATGACCCTCGGGCTCGCGAAAACCCAAGGGAAAAAGGCTTAGGTGGCAAATGGTGAAACCAAGGTTGGGCCTTGCTGGAGGAGTTTTATTCAAGGCAAACTGTCAAGGGGGTCCCAAGCGCGTAAGGAACGCAAACTCAAAGAACATAATACCGGTATGACGGAAACTAGGGCGGCAAGAGTGGAACAAAACACCAGGTATAAGGCCCAGCATTCCACCCTTTACCAAATATATAGATGCATTAATTAAATAAGAGATCTTGTGATATTCCAAAATATCCATGTTCCAACATGGAACCAACTTCAACTTCACCTGCAACTAGCAACACTATAAGAAGGGCTGAGCAAAAGCGGTAACTTAGCCAAACAACGGTTTGCTAGGAAGGATGGTTAGAGGCTTGACACGGCAATATGGGAGGCATGATATAGTAAGAGGTAGGTAGAGCAGCATGGAAAAAGAACGAACAACTAGCAAAGCAACGATAGAAGTGATTTCGAGGGTATGGTCATCTTGCCTACAAGGTTCTCAGAGTTGTCGAAAGCTTGATCCTCGTAAGCGTACTCAACAGGTTCCTCGTTCACGAACTTGTCTCCCAGCTCTACCCATAACAAGAACACAAGCAATGGAACCACAATCAATCACGGGAAATGCACAAGCAACATGATGCAAAACATGCATGATATGCGAGGTGTGGTATGCGATGCATATGCGTGCTCCGGAAGAAAAATGATGAACAAGGCAGTAACTTGGCAACCCAAGCATGCCACTGGAAAGATGAGATGATTTCGGTCGAAATCGATATAAAGATCACCGGAAACGGATGCACGGTTTGCAAATGACAAGCAAAACAAGAAAGACACGATTCTGCGATTAACAGCATGATAGCACTTAGAATACACCAAGTAACTACGCTACAGCACTCCAATATAGCAACAAAGCATATGGAAGTAATCTACAGAAGATGCTTGACATAAGATGAACACTGAGCTACGGCTAGATCACAGGACAACAGGTTCAAACAAGCATGGCAAAAGGGCAAAAGATATCAGATTCACAGACTTGGTGAAATTACTAGACATGGCTGAAACAACATCATGTAGCAATGTTCAGAGCAAGAAATCAACATGCTACAGGAACTTAACATAGCAAAAGAAGGCATCGCATGAATCTACTAAATGCATACAACAAAAGTACCTCACTAACCATGAGCCAAAAGGACCAGAAGATATGATGGAAACCATGTAAACATAGCAAGTTTCGTTAACAGGTTTCAGACGGCAGAAAACAGAGCATGGCAGAAACAGTATCATGAAGGCATCTTGGTGAGCTTGATTCACTCATCACGAAGCAATGCATGACAAAACAAGCATACCTACAGCAAGATGGCATGTTTATGAAACTATCCATGGCAAGAGAAAATACATAGCATGAAAGGATCAACTACAACAACCTTAGCAAAATTGAATAACACGTAAACAATCTGCCAGGAACATTTTATAGAAAAAGTAGAGCAAGATTGAGTCATGCTAGGTTACTCCATAATTGCAAACAGGGGCACGGATGAATAGAGCACAATTATATGCAGAAGACATCCTTACTGAACATAACCAAAAGGAGCATGGATCTCTCTATAGACACATGGATACATGGCAACAAAATAACAGCAGAAACAGACAATGAAATTACCGTCCCTGAAAACAGTAACATCACGAAGCCTAGTTTGCATGCTTGTGCTAGTCACCACATAGATCACAGAAATACATGGCATACACCTCTGTAAAGATGGCATGGCATACATCAAAACACATGTAGAGCTCGTGCCCATAAGATGCACACATCAATTGCAACAAAAATAACAAATCACCAAGTTCTGATAAGTAACAGCAGTTAACGGCACATAGCACTCTTGCACCAGAGATTTGGGCATCAAGATGGACTTGAATGAACATGACATAATGGAACAAAATGAAGAGCATCTCGAGGCGAACATTTTCATATATTACACGCATGAAACGGAGCTGTATGTAGAGAGTTATGATGCAATGAACAAGAGCATATAATGTAAAAGATCTGGGACAGAGAGAAATACGGAGAGAGGGGAAAGTCAACATTCGGTGAGATCTAGGGTTCGGGCTCCCCGGACTTCGGTCGCCGGAGCAGGAGGGACGACGCGGCGGAGGAGAAGAGGGAGACGTGGCCGGAGAGGAGCTCGGGCGCGGGACGGCGGAGGGGCGGAGCGAGGCGCGGCTGGCGACGGCGTGGTGGCGCGGGCGCGGGACGGCGGAGGGGCGGAGCGAGGCGCGGCTGGCGACGGCATGGTGGCGCGGGCGCGGGATGGCGGAGGAGCGGGCGAGGCCGACGGGCGCGGCGGCGCCGGCGAGGCGGCGGGGCGCCGCGGGAGGAGGCGGAGGCGCATGGTGGAGGCGGGCGGCGGCGGCTCGGGCCGCGGGGCCCGGCTGCGGGCCTCGCGGGCCAGCGGCGGCGCGGCGTACGGGGCACCACGTGTCGGCTCCTGGTTGGCCGGGCGCGGCGGCGGGGATGTGTCCGGTGGCGGCGGGGGTGATTTGATCTAGGGTTTTCGCCTGAATTTCGGAGGGGGATGTGTTTTTATAGGTAGAGGGAGCTAGGAGACTCCAAATGGAGCACGGTTTTCGCCCACACGATCGTGATCGAACGAACTAGAGCATGGAAGTGACTTAGATGGGTTTTGGGCTGTGTAGAGGGGGTTTTGCTGCAACACACAAAAGGACTTTGCGGTTACCCGGTTAACCGTTGGAGCATCAAACGACCTCCAAATGGAACGAAACTTGACAGGTGGTCTACCGGTGGTATACCAAGGCCACTTGACAAACCTCGGTCCATTCCGAGAACGTTCAACACCCGCTCACGAAAAGAAACAAGAGGGGGGTGCCAGTGCATGTGGGAGTGTCGGATTGCAAAACGGACAACGGGAAAAATGCTCGGATGCATGAGACGAATACGTATGCAAATGAGATGCACATGATGACATGATATGAGATGCATGACATGAACAAAATGCAAAACGAAAAACAAAACCCGACCACGGAGGGAATATCATAACACATAGCCGAAAATGGCAAGAGTTGGAGTTACAAATATGGAAATTTACATCCGAGGTGTTACAGTGAGTGAGTAGGGATTGCCATGCAATGGATGCACTAGAGCTATAAGTATATGAAACCTCAACAAAAGAAACTAAGTGGGTGTGCATCCAACTCGCTTGCTCACGAAGACCTAGGGCATTTTGAGGAAGCCCATCAATATTGGAATATACAAGCCATGTTCTATAATGAAAAATTCCCACTAGTATATGAAAGTGATATCATAGGAGACTCTCTATCATGAAGATCATGGTGCTACTTTGAAGCACAAGTGTGGAAAAAGGATAGTAGCATTTTCCCTTCTCTCTTTTTCTCTTTTTTTATGGCCTCTTTTTTCCCTTTTTTTATTTTTTCGTCCGGAGTCTCATCCCGACTTGTGGGGGAATCATAGTCTCCATCATCCTTTCCTCACTTGGGACAATGCTCTAATAATGATGATCATCACACTTTTATTTATTTACAACTCAACAATTACAACTCAATACATAGAACAAAATATGACTCTATGTGAATGCATCCGGCGGTGTACCGGGATATGCTATGAATCAAGAGTGACATGGATGAAAGAATTATGAACGGTGGCTTTGCCACAAATACGATGTCAACTACATAATCATGCAAAGCAATATGACAATGATGGAGCGTGTCATTGTAAATGGAACGGTGGTAAGTTGCATGGCAATATATCTCGGAATGGCTATGGAAATGCCATGATATGTAGGTATGGTGGCTGTTTTGAGGAAGGTATATGGTGGGTGTATGATACCGGCGAAAAGTGCACGTTATTAGAGAGGCTAGCAATGGTGGAAAGATTAAAAGTGCGTATAATCCATGGACTCATCATTAGTCATAAAGAACTCATATACTTATTGCAAAAATCTACAAGTTATCAAAGCAAAGTATTACGAGCATGCTCCTAGGGGGATAGATTGGTAGGAAAAGACCATCGCTCGTCCCCGACCGCCACTCATAAGGAAGATAATCAATAACTAAATCATGATCCGACTTCATCACATAACGGTTCACCACCGTGCATGAGAGAACAATAGTTTCTATAAAACAAATCCACCACCGTGCTCTAAAAGATATAAGTGAAGCACTCGAGCAAAAACTATATAGCTCAAAAGATATAAGTGAAGCACATAGAGTGTTCTAATAAGTTCCGAATCATGTGTGTCTCTCTCAAAAGGTGTATACAGCAAGGATGATTGTGGTAAACTAAAAAGCAAAGACTCAAATCATACAAGACGCTCCAAGAAAAACACATATCATGTGGTGAATAAAAATATAGCTCCAAGTAAAGTTACCGATGGACGAAGATGAAAGAGGGGATGCCTTCCGGGGCATCCCCAAGCTTTGGCTTTTTGGTGTCCTTAGATTATCTTGGGGTGCCATGGGAATCCCCAAGCTTAGGCTATTGCCACTCCTTGTTCCATAATCCATCAAATCTTTTACCCAAAACTTGAAAACTTCACAACACAACACTTAGCAGAAAATCTCGTGAGCTCCGTTAGCGAAAGAAAGCAAAACACCTCTTCAAGGTACTGTTATGAACTCATTCTTTATTTATATTGGTGTTAAACCTACTGTATTCCAACTTCTCTATGGTTTATAAAATATTTTACTAGCCATAGATTCATCAAAATAAGCAAACAACACACGAAAAACAGAATCTGTCAAAAACAGAACAGTATGTAGTAATCTGTAACTAACGCAAAATTCTGGAACTCAAAAATATCTACCGAAATAGGACGGCCTAAACAATTTGTTTATTGATCTTCTGCAATTGGAATCACTATTTTACCACGTTCTGATTATTTTTAACAATTGTTTTCGTGAACAGAAAGTTTCTGGAATTTTCAGCAAGGTCGAATAACTATCATCCAAGAAGATCCTATAGGTTTAACTTGCCTCAAACACTAATTAAAACATAAAAACAAATCTAGACAGAGGCTAGATCAAATATTTATTCCTAAACAAAAGAAAAAAAAAAAAAATTGGGTTGCCTCCCAACAAGCGCTATCATTTAATGCCCTAGCTAGGCATAAAAGCAAGGATAGATCTAGGTATTGCCATCTTTGGTAGGCAATCCATAAGTAGCTCTCATAATAGATTCATAAGATAATTTTATTTTCTTTCTAGGGAAGTGTTCCATGCCTTTCCTTAACGGAAATTGGAATCTAATATCCCCTTCCTTCATATCAATAATTGCACCAATCATTCTAAGGAAAGGTCTACCAAGAATAATAGGACATGAAGGATTGCAATCTATGTCAAGAACAATGAAATCTACAGGCACATAGTTCCTATTTGCAACAATAAGAACATCATTAATTCTTCTCATAGGTTTCTTAATAGTGGAATCCGCAAGGTGCAAGTTTAAATAGCAATCATCAAATTCACGTAAACCTAGCAAATCACACAAAGTTTTTGGAATCGTGGAAACACTAGCACCCAAATCACACAAAGCATAGCATTCATGATCTTTAATTTTAATTTTAATAGTGGGTTCCCACTCATCATAATGTTTTCTAGGGATAGAAACTTCCAACTCAAGTTTTTCTTCATAAGATTGCATTAAAGCATCAACGATATGTTTGGTAAAAGCTTTATTTTGGCTATAAGCATGAGGAGAATTTAGCACGGATTGCAACAAGGAAATACAATCTATCAAAGAGCAATTATCTTAATTAAATTCCTTGAAATACAAAATAGTGGGTTCACTAATATCTAAAGTTTTGACTTCTTCAATCCCACTTTTACCAATTTTTACATCAAGATCTAAAGACTCCGAATTTTTGGAACGCCTTCTAGGTAAAGGAACGCTTTGAGAGACTCATTGATATCATGCTTAGGTGGAATAGATCTAAGTTTCAAAGAATCAACATCAAGAGAAATTCTATCAACGTTCCTAGCCAATTCATCAACCTTAAGCAATTTTTTTTCAAGCAAAGCATTGAAATTCTTTTGCAAATTCATAAACTCCTTAACAATAGTATCAAATTCAGAGGGCATCTTATTAAAATTTCCATAAGAATTGTTGTAGGAATTACCATAATTATTAGAGGAATTACTAGGGTACGGCCTAGGATTAATGTTTCCTCTATACGCGTTGTTACCAAAATTATTCCTACCAACAAAATTCACATCCATAGATTCGTTATTATTCTCAATCAAAGTAGACAAAGGCATATCATTAGGATCAGAAGAAACACTTTTAGTAGCAAATAATTTCATAAGTTCATCCATCTTTCCGCTCAAAACATTAATTTCTCCTATCGCATGCACTTTTTTTATTAGTATATCTTTCGGTGTGCCATTGAGAATAATTAACCATAATATTATCTAGGAGTTTAGTAGCTTCTACTAAAGTGATTTCCATAAAAGTGCCTCCCGTGGCCGAATCTAGAAGATTTCTAGAAGCAAAATTCAATCTGGCATAAAAAATTTGTATAATCATCCAAAGATTCAAACCATGTGTAGGGCAATTACATATCATTAATTTCATCCTCTCCCAAGCTTGTGCAACATGTTCATGATCAAGTTGCTTAAAATTCATGATATCGTTTCTAAGAGAGATGATTTTAGCGGGAGGAAAATACTTAGAGATAAAAGCATCTTTGCACTTATTCCATGAATCAATACTATTTTTATGCAAAGATGAAAACCAAACTTTAGCACGATCTCTAAGCGAAAAAGGAAATAGCTTCAATTTAACAATATCATTGTCCACATCTTTCTTCTTTTTCATATCACACAAATCAACGAAGCTATTCAGATGGGTAGCGGCATCTTCACTAGGAAGGCCGGCGAATTGATCTTTCATGACAAGATTCAACAAAGCAGCATTAATTTCGCAAGATTCAGCATCGGTAAGAGGAGCAATCGAAGTTCTAAGAAAATCATTGTTGTTTGTATTAGTAAAGTCACACAATTTAGTATTATCTTGAGCCATCGTGACAAGCAAGCAATCCAACACACGAGCAAACGAGAAGCAAGCGAAAAAAAGGCAAACGAAAAAGAGACGACCAATAAAACGGCAAGGGTGAAGTGGGGGAGAGGAAAACAAGAGGCAAATGGCAAATAATGTAATGCGCGGGCTAAGAGTTTGTGATGGGTACTTGGTCTGTCTTGACTTGACTTGACTTGGCGCGAATCTCCCCGGCAACGGCGCCAGAAATCCTTCTTGCTACCTCTTGAGCACTGCGTTGGTTTTCCCTTGAAGAGGAAAGGGTGATGCAGTAAAGTAGCATAAGTATTTCCCTCAGTTTTTGAGAATCAAGGTATCAATCCAGTAGAAGATCATGCACGAGTCCCTCACACCTACACAAACAAATAAGAACCTCGTAACCAACGTGATAAAGGGGTTGTCAATCCCTCAACGGTCACTTACGAGAGTGAGATCTGATAGATATGATAAGATAATATTTTTGGTATTTTTATGATAAAGAGAAATAAAGATGCAAAGTAAAATAAAAGGCAATAGAAATAACTAAGTATTGGAAGATTAATATGATGGAAAATAGGGCCATAGGTTTCACTAGTGGCTTCTCTCAAGATAGCATAAGTATTACGGTGGGTAAACGAATTACTGTCGAGCAATTGATGGAATTGAGCATAGTTATGAGAATATCAAGGTATGATCATGAATATAGGCATCACGTCCGCGACAAGTAGACCGAAATGATTCTGCATCTACTACTATTACTCCACACATCGACCGAATCCAGCATGCATCTAGAGTATTAAGTTCATAAGAACAGAGTAATGCTTTAAGTACGATGACATGATGTAGAGGGATAAACTCATGCAATATGATATAAACCCCATCTTTTTATCCTCGATGTCAACTATACAATACAATACGTGCCTTGCTGCCCCTGCTGTCAATGGGAAAGGACACCGCAGGATTGAACCCAAAGCTAAGCACTTCTCCCATTGCAAGAAAGATCAATCTAGTTGGCCAAACCAAACTAATAATTCAAAGCGACTTGCAAAGATAACCAATCATACATAAAAGAATTCAGAGGAGATTCAAATATTGTTCATAGATAATCTTGATCATAAACCCACAATTCATCGGATCTCGACAAACACACCGCAAAAGAAGATTACATCGAATAGATCTCCAAGAAGATCGAGGAGAACCTTGTATTGAGATCCAAAGAGAGAGAAGAAGCCATCTAGCTAATAACTATGGACCCGAAGGTCTGAGGTAAAACTACTCACACATCATCGGAGAGGCTATGGTGTTGATGTAGAAGCCCTCCGTGATCAATGCCCCCTCCGGCGGAGCGCCGGAAAAGGCCCCAAGATGGGATCTCACGGGTACAGAAGGTTGCGGCGGTGGAAATAGGTTTTGGCTCCGTATCTGATAGTTTGGGGTACGTAGGTATATATAGGAGGAGGAAGTATGTCGATGGAGCAACGTGGGCCCCACGAGGGTGGAGGGCGCGCCTGGGGGGTGGGGGTAGGCGCGCCCCCCTGCCTCGTGCTCTCCTCGTTGATTGCTTTACATGGACTCCAAGTCCGCTGGATCATGTTTGTTCCGAAAATCACGTTCCCGAAGGTTTCATTCTATTTGGACTCCATTTGATATTCTTTTTCTGCGAAACACTGAAATAGGAAAAAAAACAACAATTCGGGCTGGGCCTATGGTTAATAGATTAGTCCCAAAAATAATATAAAGTGTATAATAAAGCCCATTAAACATCCAAAACAGAATATAATATAGCATGGAACAATAAAAAATTATAGATACGTTGGAGACGTATCAGACAGCGCGGAGCATGGTGCTTCCAGTGGTACGTGGGAGGGGGCTCCGTACTGCGGAGAGCCCCTGGGGCGTGTACAGCCCCGCCCTGACACGTGGCTTGCACGACAGGGCTAGATGAGGTGTGTTTGGGCACTCATGAGCCAGCGCGGGACTCACGAGGCCCTACCTCAAGGCGGGTTGTGCCTGGTCTTGATTCTTGATAGCTGTGGTGGTCCTGCGAGATGGTTAGACAACCTGTGCCGAACGAATCTCCTGAAGTTACCGCGTGAGAAGGCCAAGCACCAACGACCCCAGGAGGTGACATGAATGGGGCCGGCCCACCAGACACAGCTCAGCAGTTGAATTTATCGACGCTGCAGGGACGGGCCCGAGCACAGACGCCATGCCTAACCCTCTCACGCGAAGGGTCCTGAAGAAAGACGATCGGCGTGCGGCTCCCTTGGTGGGTGACAATCAAGCAGGTGATAACCATAGATAGATTATGCATGAGAGGCAAATTAGCTCAGGTACATGCAAGAACGATACATGCCACTAAGCTGGACCCGAGCGGCTTGGGGATGATTCAGCCCGAGGGGCGCCCCCAGCAAAGTAAGCTAAAGACATAAAAGGATACATGCCACAGGGACGGACCCTCGCGGTCTGGGAATGATATAGCCCGGGGGGCACTCCCACCTCAACAAACTTAGAAGATATCACCTAGTTTTGTTGTCGAAGGGGTGTTGGAGCAGCTGAAGGTGCGTGATGAAGGGGCTGCTCCTCACGAGCCACCGGGGCCCTGAACCTCAGGAGGCTCTGGGGGTCCAGGAGGTTCCTTCAGGACCGTCTCCATCTCCGCCAGGACTGCATGGTGCCTGGCCTCCTGAGCCGCCAGGATGCTCCGCAGGTTGTGCTGGAAGGCGGTCGCCATGCTCGGCAGGCCAAAAGGCATGCGAACGTAGCTATGAGGTGGGCCCTCGCAACGTCCCACGCGCGAAGGCCAGAAAGGCTCCTGAGATACGGCCCTGTTGAGCCCTGGGATGTCGATGCAGACGCGCAGCCCGCCATCCTTGCCTGGATGGGGAGCCGCGCTAGGTGAGCGGCAGTCGTCGCGCATGGTTCTTGCATCTTGCAGTTCCTGAGTGGTCTTGGCGATGAACTCATGAGCATCGGGCGCTCCTCATCCGGGGTCCTCCTGAGGGAAATGTGCTGCGAAGCACGCGCTCCACCAGGTGCCCGAGCGCCTCCCTCATGATGTTGGCGAGGTCGGAGGCCCTCCAGAAGAGAGCCCCCGAGCCCTGCCCGAGGAGGGCGCCGGGCACGCCTTCCTATGCGAGAGAGGGAGGCGTCCCAGGCATGGGCGTTGATCCTGATGTGGCTCCACCTGCGGTGCCGCTCTCCTGAGGTCCTATGCGGAGTAGCTGCTTCTTCTTCTTGTGGTCGACCTCAGGAGGGTACTGTGCTGCATTGCTGTCGGGGTCTTCGATTGAAGCTGCCTGGAAGGCGTGCTCGAGAGAGCACACCACATCTTTTTCTTCGCAGGGGACTGTGATGATCCCACCGCTTCCTGACATCTTGAGGACGTTGTAGCCGTGGTGCGTCACTGCCATGAACTTGGCCAGGGCCGGATACCCGAGGATGGCATTGTATGGCAGAGAGATGTGGGTGACGTCGAAGTCGATGAGCTCGGTGCGGTAGTTGTTGCGCTGTCCGAAGGTGACAGGGAGGCAGACCTGCCCTATCGGAGTGGTGGAACCGTCGGTCACTCCTGAGAAAGGATTGGTAGGCTGAAGCTGATTGTAGGGCACTTGAAGGCTGTCGAATGTCTCGACGGACAGGACGTTGAGCCCTGCGCCGCTGTCGATGAGGGTCCTGGTGACCTGTACGTTGCTGATGACGGGTGAGCAAAGCATCGGGAGGGCGCCAGCAGTGGCCGCACACTTGAGCTGATCTGCCGAACTAAAGGCGATGGCGCACTTGGACCACCTAAGCGGGCGTGTGGCCTCGAGCCTGGGGAGGACCGCGGTCATCTCGCGAGAAAACTGCTTGAATATTCGCTGAGAGACTGGGGCTTGAGCTCCACCCAAGATGCAGGCGATAGCTCACGGCTCCTGGAAGCCCCCAGCCCCCTCGTCCTGATGGTGGTCTTCGTTCCTTCTTGGTGGTGGCGGCAGCGGAGGAAGGCCAGCGTTGCCTTGAGGACGGTCCTCACGAGGCTGGTCCCTCCATGCGCCTTCGCGAGGCTGGTCTTGCCAGCGGTCTTCACGAGGTCGGTCACGCCACTCCTGGCGAGGGCCACGGTCATCCCAACGTCCTCCGCCATGTCCTCCTCCGCGGCCGTAGCCCCAGTCATTGCGCTCAGGGCGTCGACCGAGGCATCCGTCCCGGATGGCCCTGAGCTCTTGACAGTCATTAGTGTTGTGGCTGTGAACATTGTGGAAGGCGCAGAACGGCCGGCTGCTCTTGGATGACTCAGGCTGGTCCCGACCGCGCTTCATGTCTGGCTTCACCGTGAGCACGGCCACCCCCGTACGCTTCACGTCCTTGGCCTTGGCTCTCTTCTCCTCCAGGTCGACAGCTCGGAGCTCGAGAAGGGAAAGGCGCCCTTCCTTAGCCCTTGGCACTTGGTCGCAAGGTTGAACAACTCCAAGGACGTGCACAACTCCTCATGGATGGTGAGCTCCGCCTTCATCGTGACGTCACGGATGCCATTGGAAAACGCAGAGATGCTGGCCTCGTAGGTCACCTTGGGGATCTTGAGGCGAACGTTGTTGAAGCGCTGGATGTACTTCTGGAGGGTCTCTCCTGGCTGCTGCTTGACGCGGCGCAGGTCACCCGCGGCCGGAGGACGGTTGCGAGTGCCCTGGAAGTTGGCGACGAAGCGGTCGCGCATCTCGTTACAGGAGGAGATGGAGCCTGGAGGTAGGTTCAGGAGCCATGAGCGGGCACCATTCTTGAGAGCCATCGGGAACCAGTTCGTCATGACTTTCTCGTCGCCGTTGGCCGCCTCGATGGTCAGCTTGTAGAGCTGCAGGAACTTGCCCGGCCGTGCAATGCTACGCAGCTCAGGAGTGAAGGCGCGGCAGCCCGGGGTGGCCATTAGGACCCTTTGCTGGTGTGCAGCCTGGCCTTGGTGTCCACGCACCACCACCGCAGGCGGCGCACGATCTTGTCGTAGTGTTGCTGGGAGCGCAGGAGCGTTTTCTTGTGGACGAGGAACCTCTTGGCAGGTTCCTTCTTCGCGCACGGGAGCCCAACGCGGTGGGTCGCGTCGGGGGGGCCGCACGCCTTGGCACCAGGACGCCGTCTTGGCGCGGAGGTGGTGGTGGTGGTGCTGCGTTGGCCACATCGCACGTAGTTGGCGGAGGGCGAGACAGCGAGAGCAACGGCGCGAGGGAGCCCCCTGCGGCACTGATGAGCTCGGTGATGCGGTCCAGCCAGTCCTCATAGAGGTCGTCGATGGGGCGGTAGCATAGGAGTACGAGTGCCATGCACAGCGCGGCCTGTGTGTCTGTGGGAGCGCGACGAGCGTGAGACGACGAGCCGGCCGGGGTCAGCGACGGAGTGGCGTTGCGGCCGTCCCGCCGCACCGAGGGGTGCAGCGAGGACGCTTGCTGCTCGTTTCCCGCCGAGCCGGTGTGGGCGTTGGTGGCAGGTGACGGAGAACGACGAGGAGGCCCGCCGACGGGAGCCGTCTGAGCAACACGGGCGGCGAGGGCAGCCCGACGCTCAGCGCGAGCTCGGCGAGCGTCCGCCATGGAGACGATGAAGCGATGGGACGAGGATCGACGGAAGGAAAGCTTCGGCACACCCCTACCTGGCGCACCTAATATCGGATTTTGGGTTCCTGCAAAACCCTTGAGGTTCGAACACTGGGGTGCGCGTATATATTTCCCCTACCTAATCATGCCCTCAGCCTCACCGCGATCTCAAAGCTTTGCTCGACGAACTCGCAACACAAGAGACACGAGATTTATACTGGTTCGGGCCATCATTGCGGTGTAATACCTTACTCCAGTGTGGTGTGGTGGATTGCCTCTCGGGGTGGGGATGAACAGTACAAGGGAAGAACAGCCTCCTGAGGAGAGGTGTTCTTGTTCTTGATGGGTGTGAGGATGAACTGAATCAGTTCATGATGACCTTTTTTTGCTACTGTGGTGGCTAGTCCTATTTATAGAGGCCGTGGTACTCCTCCCAAATATCAAGCGGGAAGGGATCCAACAATGGCCAATTTGAAGGGGGAAAGCTAGTACGAGCTATCCTGATTAAAGGTGGTCTTCGCCTGCCAAAGGCTCTGGTGGTGACGCTGTCTTGTGCTCCATGGTGATCTCCGTCCTGCCGTCCTGCTGGTCTTGGACTCGTTGCACCGATATGGAAACCTTTGCCAGATGCCTCGGTACTCCTCGCCTACGCTGGCCTCCTTAGTACCAAAGTGGAAACGAGGACACTCTGCGTGCTGGAGCCGGCCTGGCGCCCGCCTGGTCTTGGTCATCATGGCTTACGTCATTGGAACCTCGCGAGGTTCGCCTTGCCTTGATCTCTCCGCCCCTCGCGAGCCAGCCTGGTGAGGCCGCCCCCGAGGAGGTCTTGTGTCATCCGCCTCGCGAGGCTTGGCCCCTCGTGAGGGTCTTGAGTGATTGCTGGTGTAGACGGGTCGTACTGGGCCACGAGTAGAGCCACGCCATGGGCCACAGGTAGGCAAGTCTAGGGACCCCCGTTCCTAGAACGCCGACAGGCGCCCCAGATGCGGGCGCCGATCCTGATGTGGCACCACTAGAGGCGCCGCTCCCCTGAGGCCCTGTACGGAGTAGCTGCTTTGCGGGGACCCCGACTCATAAGTCGTGATCACTGAATGCACGTGTACAGTGATCCCAGAGATCAATGCTCACTGAACACACAGAAGCTGAATAACAAGAGTCTTACATCCATACATACCGTCTTACACAAATTATGACCATTATGGTCAAGTCTTACATAGATAAAGCCACAAGGGCTGAATACCAAATAAACTTAAGCATAGGAAATCTTCGTCGATAAGTAGTACCCATGCCATCTGCCTTTACCCTACAGGCATTCTGACTGGGAAACGTCCTAGTTCGCATGTTCATCTCCAAAGAACTCTTCTTTGAACTCCTGTTCTTCCATGCCTGGCCAATTAAATAACCAGTGGCAAGCCAATGAGTACTTTGAATGTACTCGCAAGCAACCCATGATTGGAACAAGGCACATTAATGCAATGATATAGCACAAAGTAGGTAGTTTGCAGAAAGCTAGTTTTGAGTGCAATGACATGATGTATCAACAAGTAAAGTATGCATCATGGGAGTACATGTATCCATATGAACAAGTTACAGATATCAACATAAGCAGAGTTGGACACCAATCCAACTTGATCAACGAGTCAAATCATCTGACTTGGCCCAAATAGTTTTATCAACGCACACACACAGGCGGTTTGTAAAACACTGGACATAGTTTAAGCAACATCGCCCAACTGTCCTTGACCGTGGACACGGCTATTCAAATAGTTTTACACTCTGCAGAGGTTGCACACTTTACCCACAAGATCCGGGGAACTTCCGTGTCATCCACGACCCGCGGTACCTCAAGTACCCGGGGTAAGCACCCGATCACTATCTTTCCCTAGACGACAGTAACATAGAGTCCACTCGATTGGTAGTAACCCCCGTGCCCAACATTTCACATCTTAAATTTTTGGAGCCTTGCTCCCATATTCATCACATACCACAAGCACGGGGTACCAACGGTGTGTCCGATGCCCTGTAAAAACAAGCATGGCCGCCCTACCTGGCGCGACCCCGTCCCGAGAGAGCGCAACAACGACTCTCCTGTCACTAGTAATGCGGGCTCCAAGCTAGTATCGGCCTAGGTAATCAATGATGCCCTTTCCCATGTAAGGGTAGAGTGGTTGCGCATGTAAGGTTGGGACAGTCGACAAATCTTAAATCTAATCCGTTTTCGAAAACAACACACACACTTGCCTCGGTACACCACTTCGTCATCAAGTGGTTACCCACCTCATTATGTCCCTCGGGCATAAGTGGCACCTGACGGGGTTTTAAAAAAAATCTTTTGAAAATACTTTGCCTTCATCACCATGCATATTCCCGTCCCTTTTTGCATAGCAACTACTCCAACATCCTACCTACTCCCACCGGCATAACCCTCATAAGGATGTAGGGTCATGCACCATGCAAGTATCAACGAGGAAAGCAACAGAGGCAAACCACCTCAAGTGGTCACCATTTTATCAGGACTTCGATACAAGCAATGAAAGTGCCATATGACATGCATAAAAAGGGTTTCTTAGACATGGTCAAAGGGCTGCTTGCCTGGCTCAGCAAGGTCTTCTGGGCCTTCAAAGTCTTCTGGTCCAACTCCTTCATCAGCAACGCAATCTACCGTCGCAGAATAATAATGAGAAAAATAAGGCAATAATACAACAGAAAAACCATAGTGCTCAGAAAAATGTCAACTTATTTTCGTTAAATACTAGGGTGAAAACTAAGAAGGGGAAAATTCCTAGTTTTGGATTTGGAGTAGTAGAATAGAAGAAATGGATTTTCAGAGTGGCTTAAATATATTCAAATTTGAATTTGAATATGAACAGTACATAAAAGTTGGTTGGACATGAATAAAAGTTATACCATTAAATAGGTGGGATTTTTACAAGATTTTAGGAACTGGAATTATTGCATTTGCATTAATATTTAATCCTGTGGAATCAATGCATGTTTGACAGAAAAGAAAAAGGAGAAGCAGCACTGTGCAACTGGGCCAGAAGGACCACAGTGCAGCAGGCCCAGAGAGGATCCAGCCCGCGCGAGGCTGGCACGTCGAAGGCGTAAATGCAAAATATGCCTCTAGCCGACGGGCGAACCGGTACGCGCGCGCGTGCGTGTTTAAACCTGACGGGTGGGGCCCACCCGTCAGAATGTGAGGCTGACCGACGGGCCCCACGGCCGTTCTCTTCAACCTCGGGCCAGAGAGGGAGGCGAGCTCACCGGCGTCGCTGTGGTCAACAGTGAGGCGATCCGAGGGCACCGGCGTGTTCAGGGCGGAGTTGCAGTTCGGGTGGAGGTGGAGGCGGTCGCCGGAGTGTAGGGGTTCACCGGCGACGAGGAAGCCGGCGGAAGGGCTTCGGGAGGCAGCGGTTCCGGCTGTTCCGGCAGCTACGGAGAGGGGAAACAGGGGGAGACAGATCAGTGGAGTGCGGGGGTTAAAGATCGGGGCTTAGAAGTAGCGGGGACGGCCTGTACCTCGCGAACTCCGGCAAGCCTAAGCGGCGGAGCTCGAGCTCGATCTCGAGCTCGGGCGGCTCCTGAGAGGAACTGGGGGTGCAGGGGATGATTTCGTGGTGCAGAGGGCAAGTGGTGAGGAGAGGAGAGCTCGGGGGGCTTAAATAGAAGGGGGGCGAGGTGCACCGTGGCTCGTGCGCCGGTGAGCTTCTAGCCGTTTCTGGAGGCCACGGGGGCTCACTTGAGCGTTTCTGGGGTCCTAGTGGGAGTGTTCTACGGCCAGGGGAAGGAAGAAAGAGAGCGGGGGGAGGTCCAGAGGTGCCGCACGTGTGAGGCCGCTCATTGGAGCTCTCGGGCGGCCGGCGCCCGTGTGAGCAGGGCAGCAGGAGGGAGAAGAAGGAGAGGGCCGTCCAGCTTACGTGTTGCGGACGTCGAGGCGTCTCGTCGGGCACGCTGGGAAGGCCCGAGGTGGCCGGAGGCGGTTGGAAGGGGCGGCTACAGTGCCAGAGCGCACTGTAGCACGCTCCAGAGCGTGCAAACGGCTGGCACGACAAATTTTTTAGGCCAGGTGGGCGAGGCCAAATATGTCTGGTGGCTCTGGGGTGTAGTAAAGAAAGGAGGAGGGGCTTTGGATGCCCTGGGTGGCCACTGGAGTGAGGAGGGAGGTTGAGGGAGAGAGAGAAGCTACTGTCCAGGGAGGTAAATGGGGGTGTATCACCCCTCAATCATTGAGCAATGGCGAGGGGAAAGTTACTGGAGGTAGAAGAGGGTCAGGAGGAGCTGTGGTACAAAGTTGAGCCCATGGAGATTAGTGAAAGGGGTGAAAAATGGCATTTTGGTAAAGTGGCAGAAGGTGTTTGATATTGGTTTGGGCAAGTAGATGATCTCCATTTGTCATGACACTCCATATGGTGAAATGGCACATATAATTAGGCCCTTCAACCAATTTTGAGCTCATTTGGGCAAAGTTGCCAATGCAACTTTTGTAAACCCTAGAAATTAGCAGAAATGAACTTGTGTAGATCTAGTTTAGCAAATCACTTCCCCTTGATGCACCACTTGATGTAGTGGCCTCATTTGGTCATGTGAACATGTTCACAAAAGTTGGGGTCAAGGAGAGAAAGTTGGTAGTACAAAGTTGTTCAAATTTGATTCTGGTCAGAGAGGGTTTTGGGGCATTTTGGTGAACTAAAGTGACCTTAATTGAGATGAGGCTTCGCAAGGTTGATAACAATATGCATTTGTGACTTGCTGGATTTTCCTGGGATTTTTATGAAAATATTTCCTGTAAAAATATTTCAAATCCTTGAAATGGGCAGAAATGGTTTTGGGAGGTTTTGTCCAATATTTTGAACATGACCAGTTCTTGAAACTCTTATATATGTAAAAATATATGTCCACTGAGTTTCCCTGATTTTTGTGAAATATTTTTGAAATAATAAAATAATTTTCCCTATTAAAGACCATTTCTGGCCTTAAGAAAAAGCTTTTAAATAAAATAGGAAAATAACTTTTAAAATTATATTTTTGTGGTTTATGGGAGTCCTATATCTAATAGGATTCAAATATACCTTTTGAAAGACTTTTCACACCCCAAATCAAGTACTTGCAGTGCAAACCTCAATTCAAGGGTTTTTGGAAAACTAATTTTAGAAAATACTTTTTGGCCAAATTATTTTTGTAAGAAAATACTATATTTCTCTATACACATGGCATGACCATTGGGAAAAAGCTTGGGGCAAGGAGATGAGGTATAGAAGGTGGAGTTGTGTTGACTTTAAAGAGCACTTGAAAAACACAGAGAGAAAACCAACTCCAAATAAAAGCCAAATAATGCAAAAGTTTTTTGTCAAACCACACTTTATCATGATTTATTAGGTTAAGTGTTGTGGCATGAAAAATCAGGGTGTGACATGCTTCTTCTTCTTGGGGGTGGACTCAGGGGGGTACTCGCTCTTGCTGTCAGGGTCTTCGATTGCTGCGGCTTGGAAGGCACGCTCGAGGGAGCACACCGCATCTCTTTCTTCGCAGGGGACTGTGATGATCCCTCCGCTTCCTGGCATCTTCAGGACGTTGTAGCCGTGGTGGGTCACTGCCATGAACTTGGCTAATGCTGGGTATCCAAGGATGGCGTTGTACGGGAGATGGATGTGGGCGACGTCGAAGTCGATGAGCTCGGTGCGGTAGTTGTCGCGCTGGCGAAAGGTGACAGGGAGGCGGACCTACCCTATCGGGTGGTGGAGCCGTCAGTCACTCCTGAGAAGGGCTTGGTGGGCTGAAGCAGATCGTATGGCACTTGGAGGCTGTCGAATGTCTCGACGGACAGGATGTTAAGCCCTGCGCCGCCATCAATGAGGGTCTTGGTGACTTGGACGTTGCTGATGACGGGAGAGCAGAGCATCGGGAGGGCACCAGCAGTGGCCACGCACTTGAGCTGGTTCGCTGAGCTGAAAGTGATGGCGCACTTGGACCACCTGAGCGGGCGCGTGGCCTCAAGCCTGGGAAGGGCTGCGTTCACCTCGCGAGCAAACTGCTTGAAGATACGCTGAGATGCTAGGGCCTGAGCTCCGCCCAAGATGCAGGCGATAGCACGCGGTTCCTGGAAGCCCCCAGCCCCCTCGTCCTGATGGTGGTCATAGTTCCTTCTTAGTGGTGGAGGCTGCGGAGGAAGACCAGCTTTGCCCTGAGGGCGGTCCTCGCAAGGCTGATCCCTCCAAGCGCCATCACGAGGCTGGTCCTGCCAGCGGTCCTCACGAGGCCGGTCGTGCCACTCCTGGCGGGGGCCGCGATCATCCCAGCGTCCTCCGCCTCGGCCATAGCCCCGGTCATTACGCTCGGGGCGTCGACCGAAGCGTCCATCTCGAATGGCCCTGAGCTCTTGACAGTCGTTGGTGTTGTGGTTGTGTATGTTGTGGAAGGCGCAGAACGGTCGGCTGGTTTTGGACGACTCGGGATTGTCCCGGCCGCGCTTCGTATCTGGCTCCGCCGCGAGCACGACCACTCCCTTGCACTTCACATCCTTGGCCTTGGCTTTCTTCTCCTCCGGGTCGGAAGCTGGGAGCTCAAGGAGGGAAAGGCGCCCCCTCCTCGGCTCTCGCGCACTTGGTCGCCATGTTGAACAGCTCGAGAGCCGTGCATAACTCCTCGTGGATGGCGAGCTCCTCCTTCATCTTGACGTCGCGGACACGATCAGAAAACGCGGAAATGATGGCCTCATCCGTTACCTTGGGGATCTGGAGACGAATGATGTTGAAGCGCTCGATGTACTTCCGCAAGGTCTCTCCTGGCTGCTGCTTGATGCGGCACAGGTCACCCGTGGCCGGAGGGCGGTCGGGAGTGCCCTGGAAGTTGGCGACGAAGCGGTCCCGCTTCTCATCCAAGGAGGAGATCGAGCCCGGGGGCAGGTTTAGGAGCCACGAGCGAGCACCATCCTTGAGAGCCATGGGGAACAAGTTCGCCATGACTTTCTCGTCGCCGTTGGCCGCCTTGATGTTCAGCTCGTAGAGCTGCAAGAACTCTGCAGGGTCAGGGGTGCCGTCGTAGCGAGGAGGCAGGTCTGGCTTGAACTTGCCCGTCCAGATGACACCATGCAGCTCCAAAGTGAAGGCACAGCAGCCAGCTGTGGCCACCATGGCCCCTTGCTGATGCGGAGCCTGCCCCTGATGTCCACGCGCCGCCACTGTAGGCGGCACGCGATCTTGTCGTGTTGGCGCTGGGGTTGGATTTCAGGTTCCAGCAAAACCCTTGAGGTTCAAACACTGGGGTGCGCACGAAGATCTCTCCTCCCCCTAGCTCTCGCCCTCACCTCAATCTCAAGGCTCAAAGCGTCAAACTCGCAGAACAAAGGGACACAAGGTTTATACTATTTCGGGCCACCGATGTGGTGTAATACCCTACTCCAGTGTGGTGTGGTGGATTGCCTCTTGGGCTGAGGATGAACAGTTACAAGGCAAGAAATGACTACTGACGAGAGGTGCTCTTGTGCTTGGTTAGCTTGTGTGGGTGAGGATGATCTGAATAGCCCAAGATCAGTTGCCTCCTACTGTGGTCGCTAGACCTATTTATGGAGGCCCTGGTCCTCTCCCCAAATGTTAGGCGGGAAGGCATCCCACAACGGCCAAATTTGAAGGGAGACAACTAGCACAAGTTATCCTGACTAAAGGTGGTCTTCGCTTGCCAAAGGCTCTAGTAGTGACGCCGTATTGGGCTCCATGGTGACCTCCGTCCTGTCATCCAGCTGGTCTTGGTCTTGTTGCACCGATATGGAAACCTTTGCCTGATGCCTCGGGACTCCTTGCCTGCGCTTGCCTCTTTAGCACCAAAGAGGAATCGAGGACACTACGCGCACTGGCGCCCGCCTGGCCCCTGTCGTCATGGCTTGCGTCACGGGAACCTCGCGACGTGCCCCTTGCCTTGATCTCTCCGCCCCTCGCGAGCCAGCCTGGTAAGGCCGCCCCTTAGGAGGCCTTGCGTCGTCCGCCTTGCGTGGCTTAGCCCCTCACGAGGGTCTTGAGTGTTTGCTGGTGAAGATGGGCCATATAGGGCCGCTAGTGGAACCACGCCATGGGCCGCAGGCTGTCAAGTCTCGGGACCCCCGTTCCCAGGATGCCGACAATAGCCCCCGGGCCCAAGGCGCACTCGGACTTGGCTTCGAGACAAATCCAAGGGGCAAGTGCGGAGCACTATGGGCCCCAACAGCCTGTGGCCTTGGTTGACGCGTGGCGATTGATGGGACGTGGGCGGCTCCGCTTCCCCATGCTGCCTCGGCAACCGCCTGATTTGACGAGTCCCTGCTGCATGCAGAGAAAAATCATCATTACCTCTGATCGTGGGGATCGCCGGTTGGCCTTCTCCCACTATAAATGAGGAGGGGGCGGCGGAGCCCCCATCGCTCATCTCTTCCTGCTCCGCTCGCTTCTTCTCCCTTGTTTCATTGCTAGTAGCGACACCCATGGCGCCCGCGAAGATGTTTTCGGTCGCAGAAAAGGGGAAGGCCCGCCAGGAGGGGCCCGGCTCACCGCCGCCTAAGAGGGGGCGCGACAGTCCCCGCAAGCACACCGCGGCCCCCGCCGTGGCCCTTCGCAGCCGCGGCGGCGCCTCTTCACGCGGTGGGAGTCGTCCAGCTCGTGCCAGCCCCGTCGTGGAGGGAAGGTGCGCCATTGTCGCGCGGCCTCCCTGTCCGTGCTTCCACTCGGCGGAGGTGCTGCCGGAGTTTGTTGTGTGGTCAGAGAACCCGATTGGCACCTGGCTTCAGCTCCCGTGCTTCTTTGCCAGCGAGCTGCCAGCCACAGGTCCAGGCGGTATCTGGCTGCAGGCGGATGGCTGCTCCAGCAACGCTTCATGGGTTGCGGTCGAGGTCTCCGTTTCGGGCAACGCAGCCTTGGCCCGCGGCTGGCAGACGTTTGCCCGCGCGCGCGGACTGGGCCGGCGATGCACCCTCCACTTCAAGTACGATGGCAACGCGACCGTCTATGTGAGGGTCTTCGGGGAAGATGGTCGCCGTGTCGGGTGCTGCCCTGAGGACAACGACGGTGGTGAGATGCTTAGCCTCGGCGACGGCCGAGACGAGGGTGAAGGCGGGCTTGTCCTTGGCGCCGGCCATGGCTCGTCCAGCTATGGCGACTCTTCTTCCGGCGACAGCTCAAACAGCGGCGGCTACGACCAGCCGCCACGCCGCCGACCCCGCTTCGAGGGTGGCAGCGGGTCTTCTCGTCGCTGTGCCCTAGTGAAGCACGAGGAGGGGTCTGGCTGATCCCAGGAGAGCGCCATGGGCTCATCCTGGCGAACTTCTACGGGAGCGCGCGCCACTTTTGTTTCGTTCTTCCTTTTCTTCCTGCATTAAGAGAGAGACAAGTATGGGGCCCCGCAGGGGCGTGTAACGAACCATGATTTCCAAGTTGCTATGATATGTTTATCATTCCTATGTCATGTTGCAGCATCGACGTTTTATGTAGGCGCGTAGGAATAACTTAGCTTGACGCGCTCGAAGTAGTTTCCACTTCGTGAGGCGCACATTTCCCAGTACCTGGCGAGGCCTCCTTGGCTTGGGAGGCGTCTCGGAACTACAAAAATTCGTTAGGAAACTCTTATTCTTCCGAGCCCTGGTCGCAGGCACGGCCGGTGACGACCCAACGCTTCGCATGGCGGTACCCGAGGGGCACGGATTGAGAGAGGTGCGCCAGCTTGTGAGCTCGAGTGCAGGTGCCTCGCGAAGAACAGGAAAAAATGCTCATGAGGGCACCTGTGCAGACCCCGCGCGAGGCATGCGTGGGAGAGTGCGGGTCAAAACGAGGAACCGAGGACAGAAAAGGAGGCAAAAGGCAATGGAACCAAGCTGGCAAGGAAAACCAGAAAGAAAATTTTCATTAAAGAGGGGCAAGCCAACTGCGGAAAGCAAATGAAAAGCCGCGTCTGGCACCTAGTCTAGTCTTCTCACCAGCGCGGAGCTAAGTGCTGCCACTAGGACGTGGGAGGGAGCCCCCGAGGCCCGAGGGTGGCACTCCTGAGACTCCGGGGCATGTACAACCCCACTCATTATTACGGGAGAGTGTCACGAGCGGAGACCTTCACAGGCACTCGGCCTTGCTTCACAGGCGCAGGGCCTTGCTTCATGGGTAGAACTTCCGGAGGTCCTGGATGTTCCAGGTGTTCTGGATGGGGACTCCGTCCTACGTCTCCAGGCGCACGACGCCAGGCCTGGAGAAGTGGGCGACCCTAAACGGGTCCTCCCACATGGGTGAAAGCTTATGCAGCCCTTCCCTGGAGAGCACCTGCCTTAGGACGAGGTCACCCACCTCGAGCGTCCTGGAGCGGATGCTGCGGCAGTGATACTGCCGTAGCGCCTGCTGGTATCTTGCCGCTCGAAGCATGGCTTCACGGCGGCGTTCCTCCCCTAGCACAAGGTCCATCCCCCGCATGGCGTCCTGCTGCGTCTCATCAAACGCCAGGACCCGCGCGGAGCGATGCTTGACCTCGTGAGGGAGAACCGCTTCTGCTCCATAGACAAGGAAGAATGGGGTCTCACCCGTTGGCTTGGTGGCGGCGGTGGGGATGGACCACATCATAGATTGGAGCTCGTCGTGCCAGGCCATGCCACAGGCCTCGAGCTTCTTCTTGAAGGTCCTGGTCTTGAGGCCTCTCAGGACCTCCACGTTGGCGCGTTCGGCTTGACCATTGCTCCTGGGTTGTGCCACCGAAGCATAGCAGATCTGCGTTCTAAGGTTAGCACAATATGTCTTGAAGAGATTGCTAGTGAAATGCGAGCCGTTCTCGGTGATGATGCGATTGGGGACCCCGAATCGGCTCACGAGACCCTTGATGAACTTGACCGCGGATCCGTCCAGGATGGTGCGGACAGCTTCTACCTCCGCCCACTTGGTGAACTTGTCAATGGCTACGTAGAGGTAGCGGTAGCCCACAGGCGCTCGGGGGAATGGGCCTAAGATATCCAGCCCCCAGACTATGAATGGCCACGAGAGCGGGATGGTCTGGAGGCCCTGAGCCGGCTGATGGATCTACTTGGCGTGGAATTGGCAGGCCTCGCAGGACTTCACCAGCTCGGTTGCGTCGTTGAGCACCGTAGGCTAGTAGAACCCGCTGCGGAATGCCTTGCCGACGAGGGTTCATGACGACGAGTGGTGTCCGCAGTATCCGCTGTGTATGTCAGCTAGCAATTCGTTCCCCTGTTCCCTGGAGATACAATGCAAGGAAACGTCATTTGGCCGCTTCCTGTATAACTCACCGTCCTGGATGCAGTACGATGTAGCCTGTCGGGCCACGCGCTCCGCGTCCTCCTCCTTCTCCGGCAGCGTCCCTTGTGTCAGGTACACCTTGAACTCCTTGGTCCAGCACCCCTCATGAGGCTCGAGCGCCAGGAGTAGGCGCGCTCCCGAGGTTGGGCCGTAGGCCGGGGCGCCCGAGGCAGGTGGTTGGGGGAGTTCCTCCCGAGGCGGTGCTGGTCCTGAAAGCGGAGGTGCTGCCGAAGGCTTGAAGAGCCTCTCCTCGAAGACGCCAGGCACTTGGGGTTGTCGCTTGGACGCCCTTTTGGCGATGTCGTCAGCCTCCTTGTTGGTGCCACGGGGCACGTGCTGCAATTGTAGACCCAGGAAATGCTTTTCCATTTTGTGTACCTCCACGAGGTACGCCTCCATGTGCTTGTCCCTTGGCTCGTATACCTTGTTGGAGAAGTTGACGAGGAGCTGCGAGTCGCCCCAGATGCTGAGGCGCTTCACCCCCAAGGCCACTGCAGCCTTAAGGCCAGCGATGAGGCCTTTGTACTCCGTGATGTTGTTGGAGACCTTCTCGCCATGCTGGAAGCAGAGCTGCACGACGTAGTAGAGCTTGTCTTGAGTAGGCGAGATGAGCACTGCTCCAGCTCCCGCGCCCTGGCATGGGAATGCGCCATCAAAATACATGACCCAGCCATCTGGTGCTTCACTTCCTGGCGAGAGGGGTCAATCCTCGCCTGCTTCAAACCTCGGGGCGTCAGTCCATTCTGCTACGAAGTCAGCGAGCGCGGCTCCCATGATGACCCTGGTTGTGCTGAACTCCAACTGGAATGCTTGCAGCTCGATTTCCATTCGGCGACTCTTCCGGCAGCATTGGGGCTCCTAAGTACCCTCTCTAGCGGGTAGGCCAAGACGACCTTGATTCGGTGACCTTGGAAGTAGTGCCGCAGTTTACGCGAGGCCACCAAGAGCGTGAGCAAGAGCTTCTGAGGTATTGGGTACCGTGCCCTTGCATCCCGCAGTACCGTGCTGATGAAATACATGGGGTGCTCGACGTGGGCGGGCGCGTCGACAGAGCCAGCGCCTGTCAGAGGTTGGGGCGCCTCTGGAAGCGATGGAATGCTCGAAGCCCGGTTGCTCATTAAGGCCTCTGCAGGCGCAAGGACACCGTCTTGCTGGGCCTGTTCATCTGTTGGCGTTGCTGCAGCTCTTGTGGTGCCCTCAGGGTCTTGTATCGCCCCGGCTGGGGGCGTGACTCGGCGGGGTGTATCCTTGGCCTGGCGTTCTTCCCGAACCACCACTAGAGCTGCGCTGGCAGAGTAAGGAGTGGCGGCAACGTAGAGCACCAGGGGCTCGAGAGGGTGGGGTGCCATCATCACCTGAGGGCTGGTCAGGTATCTCTTGAGGTCTTGAAACGCTTGGTCAGCCTCCGGGGTCCACTCAAATGGACCCTTCTTCTTCTTCAGCTTAAAGAATTGTAAGGCGCGCTCTGCCAACTTGGAGATGAAGCGCCCTAGCGAAGTTATGCAGCCGGCAAGCTTCTACATCTCCTTGAGGGTTTGTAGTGGGCTCATGTCTTCGATCGCCTTGACCTTCTCGGGTTGGCCTCGATCCCCCTATGGGACACGAGGAAGCCCAGCAGCTTGTCGGAAGGGACACCAAACACGCACTTCTCCGGGTTGAGCCGCAAGTCCACCTGGCGGAGGCTCGCGAAGGTCTCCTCCAGGTCCTGAATCAAAGTTCTCGCCTCCCGAGACTTTACCAGAATGTCGTCGACGTAGGCTTCAGCGTTCCACCCGAGCTGCTGACCCAGGGCGATGTGCATCAGCCGTTGGAAGGTCGCGCCTGCGTTGAGCAGCCCGAACGGCATGCAAGTGTAGCAGTACAACCCGCACAGGGTTAGGAAGGCCATCTTCTCCACATCCTCTACCGCCATCTTGATCTGATGATAGCCTGAGAACGCATCCAAGAAGCATCGCAGGTCGCACTCGGCAGTGGAGTCAACAATCTGCTCGATGCGTGGAAGTGGGAACGGATCCTTGGGACAGGCCTTGTTGAGGTTGGTGAAGTCGACACACATGCGCTCCTTCCCACCTTTCTTTGGCACGACGACGGGGTTCGCCAGCCACTCGGGGTACCTAACCTCGCAAATGACACTTGGTGCCTCCAGCTTGCGGGTTTCATAGACGATGAAGGACTGCTTCTCCGTGCACTGTCGTCGCACTTTCTGCTTCACATGGCGCACATTGGGGCAGACCCTCAAATGATGCTCCATCACCCCTCTTGGGACCCCTACCAGCTGTTTGGGTTCCCATGTGAATACTTCCTTGTTTGCGCGCAAGAACTTCACCAACGCCTCCTCTTGATTCAGGTCGAGGTTGGCACCTATGTTGAAGGTGGCTCCAGAGGGCCCATCTTCCTCGACCGGCACCTGCTTGGTTTCTGCCCGATCTTGAGTGAACAACTGCTTCTTCTTAGCTGGGGCGGCCTCCTTGACTCCGGCGGTGACCTCGTCAGCCGGTCGTGCTGCCGCGGCGGTTTTGAGGGCTAGCTGGAGCGCTGCCAGAGCTTCTTTGGTATCTCTGACTACGGTGAGGACGTCCTTGCTCCTGGGCATCTTCATGAGGTTGTAGGCCGGATGGGTTGCCGCCATAAACTGAGCCAGAGCTGGGTACCTGACGATGGCGTTGTACGGGAGGCCAATACGGGCGATGTCAAAGTCGATCAGCTCAGTGCAATAGTTGTCGCGTGTGCCAAAGGTGACCGGAAGACGGATCCGCCCCAGGGGGCTGGCGGAGCCGCCGCCAACCCCGGAGAAGGGCTTGCCAGGGCGGAGCCGCTCGAGCGGCACGTGAAGGAGGCTAAAAGCCTCCACAGAGAGCACGTTGAGGCCAGCGCCGCCGTCGATGAGGGTCTTGGTGACGGCTACGCTGCAGATGGTGTGCGTGCAAAGCATTCGGAGCATGCCCGAGCCGACGGTGGTGACTGGGTGATCCCCCGAGTCAAAGGTCAGGTCGGCCTTGGGCGCGGCCCAACCCGGGGGAGCTCCCTGCCGCGCGGAAGCGGCGCCGATCTGGCGAAGGAACGGGTTGGTGTGACGGCCGGAGGGCGGCGCTTGTGAGTCACCGAGGATGGCCATGACGGCGAGGGGCGCTGGTGCCGTGAAGCGCGCAGCAAAGAGGCTGCGCAGCTCCCCCAAGACGCCACCGTAGATCCTGGGAGGTTGAGCAGCCAAGCGCGCGGTGCACCAGTGAGGGCCATGGCAAGCCAATTGGCCATGACCTTGTCGTCGCCCCCAGCCTTCAGGACGGCCTCTTCATATGCCAGCAGGAAGGCCGACGGATCCGCCGCGCTGTCGTAACGTGACGGCATCTTTGGCTTGAACTTGGGTGACCACTGCACCCGCCGCAAGGTGGGGGCTAAGGCTCGGAGCCCCTGGCTCTGCCACGGGCATCCGTCATCGCAGCCGGAAGAGCAACGCCGGCCATTGGGCAAGGCGCGCTGATGGCAGAGCGTGGATCGATGGAAGGAAGGCTTCGGCGCACCCCTACCTGGCGCGCCAAATGTCGGATTTCGGGTTCCGGCAAAACCCTTGAGGTTCGAACACTGGGGTGCGCACGAAGATCTATCCTCCGCCTAGCTCTCGCCCTTACCGCAATCTCAAGGCTCAAAGCGTTGAACTCGCAGAACAAAGGGACACAAGGTTTATACTGGTTCGGGCCACCGATGTGGTGTAATATCCTACTCCAGTGTGGTGTGGTGGATTGCCTCTTGGGCTGAGGATGAACAGTTACAAGGGAAGAACAACCTCCTGAGAAGAGGTGCTCTTGTGCTTGGTGAGCTTGTGTGGGTGAGGATGATCTGAATAGCCCAAGATCAGTTGCCTCCTACTATGGTGGCTAGCCCTATTTATAGAGGCCCTGGTCCTCTCCCCAAATGTTAGGCGGGAAGGGATCCCACAACGGCCAAATTTGAAGGGAGAAAACTAGTACAAGTTATCCTGACTAAAGGTGGTCTTCGCCTGCCAAAGGCTCTGGTGGTGACGCTGTCTTGGGCTCCACAGTGACCTCCGTCCTGTCGTGGTGCTGGTCTTGGTCTCGTTGCACCGATATGGAAACCTTGGCCTGATGGCTCGGGACTCCTCGCCTGCGCTTGCCTCTTGTCACGACCGGTTTTTCAATAAAATTTTTATTGAGAGACCAATCCCTTTTACGGACCAGCGAGGAAGAATTCCTTCTCACTGGTAGACAATATCTTGGTCACAGAAGAAAAATACCAGGAGTACTAAATATAATACAAGGTTGAGCAGAGACTGCCCAACAATTTATTACATGCACGCCGCTAAAACAAGACGGCGGATAGGGTGGCAAACTACTAACTTACGATAATAACGGTGGTGGAAATATCATCGCGAAGCGAGTGATATGATTCCAGGAGATTACAGCTCTTCGAGCGTCGGAGTGAGGCTCGAGGAGACTTATTGCGGGTGGCGGAAGCGAATACAATACATGTGACCAAAGTCCGGGATCGCGCAGGACTGACTGGGACTCCTCTAGGCATCGGACGTGCTATCAAACTCTTCATCCAAGAGATCGCCTTCGTCAACATCTGGCCAAATCAACAAGCCAGGTGAGTACTATGAAAGTACTCGCAAGACAGTTCGGACATAAGATATAACAAATGTAAACATGAAGCATATGAACAAGTTAACCGGTGCGATTAGACATAGCGGTAATAAATACTGGGTGCCAAGCGAGGGTCTGAATGACGCCTCGAGCGGAAACTGCAGAATAGTAATACTGGTGCCAAACGAGTGTCTGAAAGACTCCTCGAGCGGAAAATGCGGAATATTAATGCGGGTACCAAACGAGTGTCTGAAAGACTCCTCGAGCGGAAAATGCGGAATAATAATGCCACAGTCGGGCGTCGGGGCGACACCACATAAAGGGCTTATAACAGAAAATAATAGACAGTTCATGCCGCAGTCGGACGTCTAAGCGACATCACATAAAGGGCTTATATGTAAAGTAAGAAACGAGTACACGCCACAGTCGGACGTCTGCGCGACGTCTCATAAAGGGCTTATATCACAACTCATTAATACAATAGTTCGGGAACATAAATCATCACAAGCATGAGACAAATATAAAGTTAGTCCATCCACAGGAATAACAATAAATCTGAATTTACCACTTGAGCTTGTTCACCGGGGACAAGTTTTTCACACAGATAGATATGGATGTAATACTTACACTGCTTGATCATGGATACGATGATTTGGAAAGAATTGACTCTGCAGAGTTTGTACTTAACCACAGCCAACGGATTTCAGTAGTCACGGGGACTAGTTCCGTCTACGGTGTTTTGGAAGAAACACGTCTAACCAGTACACACCCAATTCATCCATCCGAAGCCAGGGATCACCCTCGGCAACATTCAAGAAAAACCTTGAGACGGGGAGGCTACAACCTCGCGTAGCATGGGATCAAATTTCTATACGCGCGCTTTAAGGGGGTGCCCCCCCTCTCGGTCCCAACCGGAAACACCCATGCCCCCTGACCGAATGACTGGCTTTAATCCTGGGCCAAGGTACCATCATCCCGGCCTCTCTGTTTGGTGTGTACACGGAAAGAGGTTACCAACTTACTAAACCGCATCCTGGCAATGAGACATGTGGTAGCACGGAAAGGGGAAAGAACGGTAACGCGGCTCCAACCACGTTAACGTCGGAGAAAGTCGGATGACGCAAGGCTGGCATGCCACAACAGTACCACCTTGCTGCCCTTCATGTCACCACATGATTAGGCCATCTCTCATCAGAGATCATCGCAACTTTGGAACATGCGGGAAAAGATCGACAACGTGGCTCCAACCACGTTAACGTCGAAGAAAGTCGGATGACGCAAGGCTGGTATGCTACAACAGTACCACCTTGCTGCCCTTCATGTCACCACATGATTAGGCCACCTCTCATCAGAGGTCATCGCAACTTTGGAACAACCGGGTCGTTGCCTTAGAAGCAACGAGGTATTTACCGACACTTATATGCCACGCACAAACTCTCACGTGAACATGTAAAACACCTGTCATATCAAATGTTCAAAACATGCTTGCCTTGTTCGGAGAAGTCGGAGTTTAGCTCGGCGAAGTTCGCGGTTCCGTCACCTCTCCCGGAACCTACGGCAATCACGAAACGGGTACTAACGTGAAAACCAACACATGCACAAAAACTTTTCCAAATATTTTTCAAATAAATCCCATAAAAAACTAGACAAAATTTGAAGATTGTCAGAAAAAGAATCACTCAAAAATACCTTTTTATTAAAAAAGTTATAAAGGTTTCTGTCCAGGGACTTATCTGTAATGAAACAGAAAAGTTCCAGGGTTTTAACTGAGAAACAGAAAACGCTTCGGTTGGGAATGCGCAAGCGCAAAGGAGAAAACGTATTCTGCCCGAAGGCGCCAACAGAAAACGGTTCGCGAATAAAAGAACAGAGGCTGACACGCGGGGTCCACATGTCAGGTTTGAAAAGCTCGCCGGCGCCCGAAGACTGCGGTGGACGCCGGCGTCGAACCACGGCGAGTTAGGAGGAACGGAGGGTACCAAGAGCTTCAGCGTCCTCTTCCGCGTCGGTGGGTGGTCGACTCGTCCAACGGGGAGCACCACGTCGACGGCGACACTTTCTCCGGCGGATGGCGGCTCGGGTGAGGATGAGGGACTCCGGTGGAGGGCTGCAAGCTTCAAATTGAAGTGCGGGTCAGAAAGAGGGATGCATGGTGAAGCTACTGGCAAGAGAATGGAGGCGGAGGAGCACACACGGGGGCGAATCGGGCTGGATCCCGTGGCGGGTCGCGGCGGCCGGAATCGAGGAAGGAGACCTCCTCGGGGCTCTTCTAGTGGCTAGGCGTGCTCTAGGGGGAGTGCAGGGCTGGTGGGTGCTCGAGTTGAAGCTCGGGGCCTCTATTTATTGGCAGATCGACGATGTGGCCATAAACGGAGAATCTCCGGCGAGCGATTACGGCGGAGCAGTGGATTGGCAGGGGGTTTGAGCGGCCGGGCAGCATCAGTGGAAGTTACTGGATTCGTTTTGCAGCTAAACGGGGTCGGTCTTGGCGTAATGGCGTCGGTCCATGGTGAGGTGACCGCACGGGCTCAACAGCGGCAGAGAGCGTGCTCCGCGCCCTGCGGTTCACGACGAGAGCGGCAGCGCGTTCGGGGGAGTGGAAGGCCACGCGGCGAGCTCCGGTGGTTTGGGCGGTGCTGGGTGGCGTCGTCGGCGCCGTGTCTCCCGCTGGCGTCCGCAAAGCCGCCGCCGGCGTCGGTCACGGGGCGGCGCACCTTCTGCTGCTCGTCGCCGACGCCCGCAAGGCGCCAGGCGTTCGTGCGGTGCAGGAACAAGGGGGCGAGTACGAGGAGCAAGGCGACGCGGTGGCACTGGCGAGATCGACGTCCTCCTCTGAAGAAAACGACAGCAGCCACTGACTGAATCTCTGAACTTTCTGAACTTTGACAAAGACAGTGCACTGCAGGTGTTCGACAGAAGGTTTTGGCTATGAGATAAATTTTTCTGGAGCTGTAACTTGGTGAGATGACCACTCAAAGCACCCAGGGGCTGCTTGATTTTACTTGGAATTTTTGGAGAAGGTTTGGAATGAATTTCACCAAATTTGACAAATCTGGTCCACACTTGTAGCAAGTGTAGTTTGAAAATTTTGAACTGAAGACCAGTGGATCTTCATGGTTCTAGGTTGAGGGTACAAAGGACTAGGGGGGGGAAGGTTTGGTGCCAAAAATCAAGACAGAAAGTGGAGTTCCTTTGTAAATCTCCAAGTGGTAGAATAGAAGACAGAAATTTGTTTGAATGGAAAAAACTCACATGGGGAGGTTCAACTTGCTGGATTTGATGCAAATCATGATCCAGAGGTGAGGGAGTGGTTAGGAGAGAGGATTTTCACTAATGCCATGGCAAGAAGGAATTGTTGAAAGTGGCAAAGGATTTTCCAAAAGCCATAGTGCAAATTCGAAAAGGTTTTCAAAGGTTATTTTCCCCAAAAGAAAAACATTTTGTCTTGAGTCCAAATGAAAGGCAAGAACTTCCAAGACCAAAGGCAGATCTTGGGTGAATCCAAATAAAACTTTTGCCATAAAGAAAAATATATGAGAGGGAGAGTTCTCTTGAAGAAAAATCTAAATCACTCCCCTCAAGTCAGATAAAATCTTTTGAAAAAAAATCCAAATAAAAACTTGGGTGTCACACCTCTTTAGCACCAAAGAGGAAACGAGGACACTGTGTGCGCTGGCACCCACCTGGCGCCCGCCTGGCCCCGGTCGTCATGGCTTGCGTCACAGGAACCTCGTGAGGTGCCCCTTGCCTTGATCTCTCCGCCCCTCGCGAGCCAGCCTGGTGAGGCCGCCCCCGAGGAGGTCTTGCGTCGTCCTCCTCGCGAGGGTCTTGAGTGTTTGCTGGTGAAGATGGGTCTGTCACATCCTAGCTAGTTCATGCATTAGAGTGTTGCATCATGTCTACTTTTCACAGAAACTTGAAATGGGGATGCCAGAAACCCCCAGCACCCCCCTGAACACAACTAGGGTTTCTTAAAATCCTTTTCAATGAACCTGAAATGCCCTCCATAAATGTTCACCATCTTTGGTCCTGGCTAAAACCTCTGCCAAAAATGGTTTCATATTTTTGGAGGCTATTCTGGATTTTTCACCAAGCCATAAGTATTTGCATTTGGGCAATTTAAATCCTATAAATATTTTAAAATGCCCAAATAATCTTGAAGGTATTTTTAGGCTGTTAAGAATAATTTCAAATGTGCCTCCGAATATTTCCAGGATTTTCCTAAATTAAATAGTATTTCTACTATTTCAAAACACAGAACAGAAATAAATAAAAAGAGAAAACAGAAAGCAGAGAAGGACTTACCTGGCAGCCCACCTGGCGGCCCAGCACTGTGCTGGCCCATGGCCAGTCAGCTGCTTGCTCTCGCCAGAGCAGGCAGAGAGGTGACGCCGGCGTGCGCGAGCTCGCCACGGCGCCACCTGCTTGCCGCCTCGCCCGTGGACGAGCTGGACGACCTCCACGACGCGCCCCCGAGCCCCTGGACACCCCCTTTCTCCCCCATCGCCTCTCCCTCGCCTTCCTCCACCATGGCCGACGCAGCCGCTGCCACCTCGCCGGAGTAGCCGTAGCCACCGTCGTCCTCGCGCCGCCCCACCGTGTCCAGCAGCTCCGCCGTCGCCTTCTCCTTCGAGCAGGTCGAGCCCCGAGCGCTCGCTTGCCCCGAAGCCACTGCTCCGACCTCGCCTTCGCCGCCCACCGCCGGAGATCCCCTCCGCCGTCACCACCGCAGCAGTTCGCCCCCGGCCTCGCCGTCCGCTCCGTCGCAACCACCGTGAGCCTGGCCACCTTCCTATCCTCTCCATTCTCCCTCTCGAGCTCCGTAGCCACTGCACGTAGCTCACCCGCACGCGTCGCCGCCGAGCTCGTCGCCGACGAGGCTCCGGCCATCCAACGGTCGCACCACCATGGCCGTTAGCTCCACTGCATCGCCAGGAGCCCGTAGCACCATCGCACGCCCCTCGCCGTGCTCTCTAGCGACGGGTTCGACTACACCCGTACCCCGGCAGCCGCACGGCTCGTCGCCGGCGTCGATTCCGGCGACCCCGAGCTCCACCACCACCACCAGTCGATGCGGCTTGCTCCCAGCTACGCGTAGGTGCTCTCCGCCGCCCATTTGGTCGCCGGAGCACGGATCCCGCACCCCACCGCCGCGTCTGGGCGTCGCCGGCGGCTAAACGCCGGCGAGTCAGCGTGGTTTCACCACGGGTCGACCCCCCAGAGTCACTGACAAGTGGGGCCCGCCTGCTAATTAACCTGGGTTAGGTTTAAGTTAATTCTAATTAGTTAATTACCTAACAGTGACACTGACACAGGGGACCCACACATCAGCTTTGACCTAGACGACCCCGTTGACCGCTGACGTCATCATGACACACTGCTGACGTAATAAGTAACTTAATTACTGGAATTATTCTTATATAGGAAATTCCAGAAATTATCACAAACTTCAAAAAATCATAGAAAATAATCTATAGCTCAGAATGAAAAGATTTATATATGAAAAATGATCAGAAAAATCCATTGTGTCCATCTGTACTGGTTTCATGCATGTTTAAGCAAGTTAACCTACTGTTTAATGAAAAACAAGGTAAAGCACTAACATGGGCCATTTATGAACTTGGAATTTGAATCTTTGATTCAAAATAGTCCAAACCCATCTGGTCTTAGTTGCATTAGCCCAATACATCCATTTTGCCATGTCTCATGCATGCATCATATTGTTGCACTTGCTTGGTGTTGATTGTGCTTGAATGTGTTCATTGTGGTAGGTTCTGCCTCCGAGGATATTCGCGATCATCCAACTGAAGGGCAGTATCCCACCACTACTCCGTCAGGCAAGCAACCCATTGATCATTTTGATACAAACCCATCTTCTCGCTTCTGCTCTCATTTACTGCATTAAGACAACGCGATTCAAACTGCTGTGTGTTGCGGTAGTTGAACCCACTTCCCTTTGCATGACCTGTCATTGCCACAGTAACTAGATGAAACCCACTAGCATGTGTAGGAGTTGATTGAGCCATGTTGTGTTCCTACAATGCTATGCTTGCTACGCTTAGAGTCGTGTTAGGTCTAGCTCATCAGGGTGATGAACTAGAGTGAAAGCGTGTGTCGGTAATGAGAGTGAGGTGTTGAATACGATTTGGTAAAGGTATCGATGGGAGGCCATGTAGGAGTACATGGTGGGTTGTTTCATTGAGACCGTCCCTAAGAACTGAGATCTGTATGCGTGATTTAAGATTCAGCTGGTGTTTGTAGTAAGCTGGAGGCCGTGGAAAGCGCTGACCAAGGGGTGGGCTGTGATGCGGTAGGCTCGTAGCACGGTGTACCGAGTCGCCCGTTTGGTGTCCGGGAACCCTGCACACATCGGTTGAGGCCGTATGTGGAAACCTCGGCCGGACTCCCTGCGGATGGAACCTAAATAGGCGATAAACCTGGACTAGAGACTTGAGTGTTTGGGTAGGCTGTGGCCGACACCCACGTTGGGCTTCCGCTTGAAGGTTGCCGAGTACACGTCGTGTAGCGACGGTAAGTGGTGAGAGCGTGTGTGACGAGGTACACCCCTGCAGGGTATGAAACTATTCGAATAGCCGCGTCCGCGGTAATGGACTACTTGGTCGCTTAAGCAGTTCATAGACAATTAAATGGATACTATTAAAAGCCTCACGATAAGTGTGAGTACCGCGGATGGCCCTCTCGTGGGATGACGAGGGAGGATCCACGGTGGAGTATTGAAATGGTGATTAGTGGACTCGTGTGCGAAAACTATTTCACAAGTGGTGTCTCGTAGGATAGCTTAGCCAAGAGTCAAAGCTGGCTTGCTGCAATAACTCCACTACCTTCTTGAGAATGAACATGTATAGTAGGATCTGTTGTAAGACTTGCTGAGTACCTTTGTACTCATGTTGCTTCAATTACTGTTTTCAGACGACAACACCGCCCCTTCCGATGGGTTCTATGTAGAACTCGACGACGACGAGTGACTTGCCACCCAGGTGGTGATCTAGGCTTGTGAAGGGCCTACGTAGATAGACAGGCTTCGTCAAGCCTTCTTTCTTTCTAGTGTCTGTACCCAGACAAGTTGCTTCCGCATGTGCTTGTATGATTGTATGACTTGAGTGTCGGGTCATGTGACCCCTATCTGTATGAACAAGTTATGTAAGGCTCTCTGGAGCCCTTTAAATAAAGTACTTTGAGTTGTAGAGTTTTGTTGTGATGCCATGTTGTATTTGCACATATCGAGCATATTGTGTGTATGATTGAAATGCTTGGTATGTGTGGGATCCGACAATCTAGTTGTTTATCCTTGGCAGCCTCTCTTATGGGGAAATGTAGTCTAGTGCCTCCTTGAGCCATAGTAGTCCGCTACAGCCCGGTTCACCGGAGTCCTGCTAGCCCAGCACTACTGCTCTGGACACTTGACTGGCCGGCATGTGATTCATATCGTTCCTGTGTCTGTCCCTTCGGGGAAATGTCACGCGGTGACATCCGGAGTCCTGCCTAGCCTGCTACAGCCCGGGTTCCCGGAGTCCTGTTAGCCCAGTGCTACAGCCCGGATTCACACGCTGCTGACCGACACGTTCGATGTTGATTCATGTATGCCTGTCCCCATACGTTAGTGCCGCTTTGGGTTCACGACTAGCCATGTCGGCCCGGGTTCTCTGTCATATGGATGCTAGCGACATTGTCATATACGTGAGCCAAAAGGCGCAAACGGTCCCGGGCCATGGTAAGGCGACACCCGTGGGAGTACCGTGCGTGAGGCCGCAATGTGATATGAGGTGTTACAGGCTAGATCGGTGTGACTTAGAATCGGGGTCCTGACAGCGTTGGCATCAGAGCCGGACTGCCTGTAGGTGCGTTAAGCCAAACTGGTCGATGTCGAGTCTAGAAATGCTTTAGTTATATGTAGGGGAATTGATTGTGGGAGGGAACGTAAGGCGCTTTTACTCCTTTACCTCATGCCCTCTGATCTGAGTCATTCTCTTCTCATTCTACGTGGGTTAAGGACTAGGCTCTCTTCTCTCTATCAGGTTCACGTGTTACTAATCCGTAGTAACTTATAGGATTGTTGGTTCCATGCTTCGGTTCAGTTTCTACTACCTTAGTATGTTGTCGGTTGAACCAGAACCTTGATATGATGTTGTTGAGTGGTATTGCAAACTGTTGCGAATGTCTCAAATCTTTTTCCGAGCATTTACAGCCGTTATGCTGTCCGAATTCTCCTAGAAATACTAATGCCTTGCATTATTCCGTGCTTTCAGATGGCCACCCGTTCCCAGAATCAAGTGGTTCGTCTGACCCGGTGCCTCGGCGTACCTGGTCACACGGCCATGCTGGTCCGAGTGATGGTTGAGACAGGCTATCGTTGGTATCCCGAGTATACCGTCGAGGAGCAGTTTCGAGACTTCAATCAAAGCCAATATTTTTGCACAGTCAGGATTTACCCTTCCTATCCTGGAGCTACTGAACCCCTCCATTGCTCTTATGGACTTGGGGTTACCATCGAGATGTCCGTGCAGGACGCAGCTTACTCGATGATGACTATCATGCGAGCCAGAACTGCCTTGCTTCAGAACACTGACTTCCGCTATATGCCAGCATCACTCCCTGGGGCACAGGGGTACTATCAGGCTACCTACTGTGATCCTACCCATGAGGATTCACTACTCCGCACCACCACCGAGATGCTTGAGGACAAGGACCGTGAGAATCGTGCCTTGCGAATGGAGCTCTTTAATGCCCGTTCTGATCACTGGGCCACTCTGACACGGTTTGCACCTGCCGTGCAGGCCGGGTATATGGACATGAGGGACTTGTACCCCGTGCGGTCTGGTCTGCCAGAATGTATGGAATGGCGTGATGTAGGAGGCATCACCCCTCCTCGTGGACCCCGTCTGCCACCGTTTGTTGGACCAAGGCCACACCCGAGTCCTTATGGACCGCAAGCTCCACAGGACCGACTGTTTCCAGATGATCATGTTCAGCTCCCAGGACATGGTGGTGACTTCTATGAAGATTACTACGGAGACGTCTGAGTTGGTAGTAGTTCCACTAGTATTGTAACAGTTGTATTCCCCACAGTCCTGCGTGTCTTGTGGGATACGACTTGGTGTGTATCACGTTCCGGAGGTGTAGAAAAATAATGTATAGGAGCTTGGAATGCCTCTGATGAGATGTATCGTCTTTCATCGTAGCTGTACTCTAGCCTGGGCTTGTACTAAACTATGTATGGTGTGTATGACCGTTGGTATATACATGTCAGTTTCTATATTACCATGTCATACTGATGATCATCTCCGCATTCCGTGTTATCCATTACATTCCGCATTTCCCTGCCAAGATTTAGCCATCCTTGTCTAAACCATTGTTTTGTTTCTCCTAGGATGGTTAACACCCGCAACAACCCTGCTGTCCAGGCGCAGGGTGAAGCCAATGCAGCTAGGGGGGAGAATCTGCCTCAACCGCCTTCTCTGGCCGAAGTCATGCTGGAGGCAGAAAGAAACAAGCGTGAGACTAACCGCTTGCTAGAGCGAATTGAGCAGAATACTGCACGTCATCAGAGGAACGACTTGGTGTCCATCAATGACTTTATCAAGTTGTACCCACCAAAGTTTAACCATTCCGTCGAGCCCCTCGATGCGGATGATTGGCTTCGCAGCATCACCCATAAGCTACGTTCTGCCAACGTAGCCGAAGCTGATAAGGTTACCTACGCTGCCTATCACCTCGAAGGCCCTGCTAGCCTCTGGTGGGAAAACTTTGAGGCTATGCGCCCAGCCGGCCAAATCACTACTTGGGCTGAATTCAGTGAGGCTTTCCGTGAGCATCATATTCCGGAGGGTCTCATAGATCGTAAGCGGGAAGAATTCTGCAACTTCACCCAAGGCAGACTGACTGTGGATGCATACAGCCGTGAGTTTGGAAATCTAGCACGCTATGCTCCTGAAGAGGTATCCACCGACGCCAAGAAGCAGGCAAGGTTCCGCAAGGGACTTAGCCCCGAGCTTCGCCGTGATCTTCGTCTGCACGAGTGCACCTCCTTCCAGAAGTTGGTCAATAAGGCCATCAGTGCTGAGACAGGACAGACTGACTATGACGCTACACGCAAGCACTCTCGCGATTTTGGTTCCTCATCCGGCTCCGGATCTCAGAAGCGCCGGGTCTGGATTCCAAACACTGCTCTGCCACCTAGGTTCACTCCGAGGCCATCCTTCGAGGCGCCTCGCCCCAACCAGCAGTATGCACCGCCCAAGGTCTATGGTGGCCCCGCTGCTAATGCTGCTCCACGCCCCAATGTTGTGACATGCTTCAAGTGTGGAGAAACGGGTCACTATTTGCGCGAGTGCCCCCGAAACAACCCCAATCAACCTGGACAGTCCGTTGGCCGTGGTAAGCCAGCAGGAAAGACTTACTACGCCAAGCCAGCCACCACTGCACGTGGCCATGTCAACTATGTTTCAGCTGAAGAAACTCATGAGGATCCCAACGTCGTCCTTGGTACGCTCCTTGTTAATTGCCATCCGGCAACTGTTCTTTTCGATACTGGAGCATCTCATTCATTTATCTCTGAGAGCTATGCTCGATTGCACAACACCACATTTTGTGACATGCCCACCTCCATGGTAATTCAAACCCCTGGTTCTAAGTGGCAAACCTCTAGGATAAGCCATGGAAATGAAATTCTTGTCGACAGATTGGTCTTCCTTGCATCACTAATAGCTCTCAAGTCCTCGGACATAAATATCATCTTGGGTATGGACTGGATGTCAGCTCATTATGCTAAGATTGATTGCTCTACTAGAACTGTTCAACTCACCCATCCGTCGGGCAAGACAGTCAATGTTTTGACCCGAGTGTCTAAGCGTCAGCTTTACTCATTAAATGCCAACCCTCTTCCAGACCTTGAAGATGTTCCGGTAGTCCGTGACTTCCCGGATGTCTTCCAGAAGAACTGCCAGGTATTCCACCTGACAGGGATGTCGAGTTCGTGATAGACCTTGTTCCAGGAACCGTCCCAATCTCTAGAAGACCTTATAAGATGGCACCCCTAGAGCTAGCCGAGCTTAAGAAACAACTCGATGAGTCCTTGAAAAAGGGTTTCATCCGTCCTAGTTCTTCTCCGTGGGCTTGCCCCGTCCTCTTCGTCAAGAAGAAGGATGGTACGGATCGGATGGTTGTAGATTACCGACCTGTCAACCTAGTCACTATCAAGAACAAGTATCCGCTCCCCAGGATCAACGACCTGTATGATCAGCTCGCTGGATCCTCAGTCTTCTCTAAAATGGATTTGAGGTTGGGCTACCATCAAATCAAAATCAAGAACGGGGACATTCCTAAAACGGCCTTTGTTACTCGTTATGGCCAATACGAGTATACCGTCATGTCTTTCGGTTTAACCAATGCTCCAGCCACCTTCTCTCGGTTAATGAACTCAATCTTCATGGAGTATTTGGATAAATTCGTCGTAGTATACCTCGATGATATACTCATCTACTCCAAGAATGAGGAAGAACATGCCGAGCATCTAAGGCTAGTATTGACGAAACTTCGAGAGCATCGCCTTTATGCTAAATTCTCTAAGTGTGAATTCTGGTTGCCAGAAGTGACCTATCTAGGCCATGTAATCTCTGGTAAGGGTATTGCTGTCAATCCCGAGCGAGTTCAAGCCATCCTTGACTGGACTCCACCTGAATCGGTCAAGCAAGTTCGGAGTTTCCTTGGCTTAGCGAGCTACTGTCGCCGCTTCGTCGAGAATTTCTCCAAGGTTGCTAAACCTCTAACTGAACTCCTCAAGAAAGATAAAAAGTTCGAGTGGACCCCACAGTGCGAGTTCAGCTTTCAGGAACTGAAAAGACGCCTGACATCTGCCCCCGTACTCATACCACCAGATTTTTCTAAGGACTTTGTTATCTATTGCGACGCCTCGCGACAAGGACTAGGTTGCATACTCATGCAAGATCGTCACGTGATTGCCTACGCTTCCCGACAGTTGCGTCCACATGAGGATAATTATCCCACACATGATCTAGAGCTTGCAGCCGTAGTCCATGCACTCAAAACATGGCGACATTACCTTCTCGGTAATCGTTGCGAGATTTTCACTGATCACCAAAGTCTGAAATACATCTTCACCCAACCGGATTTGAATCTCAGGCAAAGACGTTGGGTCGAGTTGATCACAGATTACGACTTAGGAATAACTTACACCCCGGGCAAAGCCAACGTCATGGCTGATGCGCTAAGCCGTAAATCTTACTGTAACAACTTGATGTTACAACAAAGTCAACCACTTCTCCACGAGGAATTCTGCAAGCTTAATCTTCACATTGTTCCTCGAGGGTTCCTATCCACCCTGGTGGCGAAACATACCCTTACGGATCAAATCATCAAAGCTCGGAAGGTAGATCCGGGAATCTCCCGTATTAAGAGAAACATCAAGAAAGTAGTTGCGGATTGTTTCTCCGTTGATGACCAAGGTGTTGTGTTCTTTGGAGACCGTCTAGTGGTTCCCAAGGTACGCAACCTGAGGCGATTGATCCTTAAGGAAGCTCACGAATCTCCTCTCACCATTCATCCCGGTAGTACTAAAATGTATCAATACCTACGCCAGAGGTTTTGGTGGACTAGGATGAAGAGAGAAATTGCTCAATACATTGCTAATTGCGACGTCTGCCGTCGTGTTAAAGCAGAGCATCAACGGCCTGCTGGCACCCTTCAGCCTTTGGCTATTCCTGAATGGAAATGGGATAAAATTGGTATGGATTTCATTACCGGGTTTCCCAGGACCAAGAGAGGGAATAATGCTATCTTCGTTATTGTCGACCGTCTTTCCAAAGTAGCCCACTTCCTACCTGTTCATGAGAGTATAACCGCGAGCCAGCTAGCTGACTTGTACATCTCCTGAATAGTGTCTCTTCATGGTGTTCCATTAGAAATTAACTCAGACCGTGGAAGTCTCTTCACCTCTCGATTTTGGGAAAGTTTCAAGAATGCTATGGGAACTCGTCTCTCCTTTAGCACCGCCTTCCACCCTAAATCAAGTGGTCAGGTAGAACGAGTTAATCAAATTCTGGAGGATATGCTCCGAGCTTCTGTCATCTCTTTCGACATGGATTGGGAGAAATGCCTTCCATTCGCCGAGTTCGCTTATAACAATAGTTATCAAGCTAGCTTGGGCAAAGCTCCTTTCGAGGTTCTCCATGGACGAAAATGTCGAACGCCTCTTAACTGGTCAGAAACCGGGGAAAGGCAACTCTTTGGCCCGGATATGATTCAGGAAGCAGAAGAGCAGGTTCGCATTATTCGTGAGAAATTGAAAACAGCCCAATCTCGCCAAAAGAGCCATTATGACCGCAAACATAAGGCTATGACTTTTGAGGTTGACGAGAAGGCTTACCTTCACGACGCGCCCCCGAGCCCCTGGACACCCCCTTCCTCCCCCATCGCCTCTCCCTCGCCTTCCTCCGCAATGGCCGACGCAGCTACTGCCACATCGCCGGAGTAGCCATAGCCACCGTCGTCCTCGCGTCGCCCCACCGTGTCCAGCAGCTCCGCCGTCGCCTTCTCCTTCGAGCAGGTCGAGCCCCGAGCGCTCGCTTGCCCCGAAGCCACTGCTCCGACCTCGCCTTCGCCGCCCACCGCCGGAGATCCCCTCCGCCGTCACCACCGCAGCAGTTCGCCCCCGGCCACGCCGTCCGCTCCGTCGCAACCACCGTGAGCCTGGCCACCTTCCTATCCTCTCCTTTCTCCCTCTTGAGCTCCGTAGCAACTACACGTAGCTCACCCGCACGCGTCGCCGCCGAGCTCGTCGCCGACGAGGCTCCGACCATCCAACGGTCGCACCACAATGGCCGTTAGCTCCACTGCATCGCCAGGAGCCCGTAGCACCATCGCACGCCCTCGCCGTGCTCTCTAGCGACGGGTTCGACTACACGCGTACCCCGGCAGCCGCACGGCTCGTCGCTGGCATCGATTCTGGCGACCCCGAGCTCCACCACCACCACCAGTCGATGCGGTTTGCTCCCAGCTACGCGTAGGTGCTCTCCGCCGCCCATTTGGTCGCCGGAGCACGGATCCCGCACCCCACCACCGCGTCTGGACGTCGCCGGCGGCTAAACGCCGGCGAGTCAGCGTGGTTTGACCACGGGTTGACTCCCCGGAGTCACTGACAAGTGGGGCCCGCCTGCTAATTAACCTGGGTTAGGTTTAAGTTAATTCTAATTAGTTAATTACCTAACAGTGACACTGACACAGGGGACCCACACGTTAGGTTTGACCTGGACGACCCCGTTGACCGCTGACGTCATCATTACACACTGCTGACGTAATAAGTAACTTAATTACTGGAATTATTCTTATACAGGAAATTCTAGAAATTATCACAAACTTCAAAAAATCATAGAAAATAATCTATAGCTCAGAATGAAAAGATTTATATATGAAAAATGATCAGGAAAATCCATTCTGTCCATGTGTACTGGTTTCATGCATGTTTAAGCAAGTTAACCTACTGTTTAATGCAAAACAAGGTAAAGCACTAACATGGGCCATTTATGAACTTGGAATTTGAATCTTTGATTCAAAATAGTCCTCATAGAGGCGCTCCGTGAGCTACATCGTCCGCAGCTTCCTTCTTCTCGCGCGGGCGCCCGACATGGTGGGTCACGCCGGGGGGGGGGCGCGCCTTGGCGCCAGACCGCCGTCTTGGTGTGGAGGTGGTGGAGGCGCTCCGTGAGCTACATCGCCCGCAGCTTGCGGAGGGCGAGGCAGCGAGAGGGAGGGTGCGGGGGAGCCCCCAGTGTCGCTGACGAGCTCGGCGATGTGGTCCAACCAGTCCTCATAGAGGTCGTCGACCGGGCGGTAGCACAAGAGCTCGCGTGCCATGAGCAGCGCGGCCTGCGTGTTCGTGGGAAAGCGACGAGCGTGAGACGATGAGCCGGCTAGGGTCAGCGACGGAGTGGCGGTATGGCCATCCCGCCGCACCGGATTGGTGGATTGGTGGCGGCGTTGGCGGCGGGTGACAGGGAACGACGGGGAGGCCCGCCGACAGGGGCTATCTGAGCGACACGGGCGGCGAGGGTGGCCCTGTGCTCAGTGCGGGCTCGACGTGCGTCCGCCATGGATGCGATGGAGCGATGGGACGCGGATCGGCAGGAGGAAGGCCTCGGCGCACCCCTACCTGGCGCGCCAAATGTTGGATTTTGGGTTCCGACAAAACCCTTGAGGTTCAAACACTGGGGTGCGCACAAAGATCTCTCCTCCCCCTAGCACTTGCCCTCACCGCAATCTCAAGGCTCAACGCGTCAAACTCGCAGAACAAAGGGACACAAGATTTAGACTGGTTCAGGCCACCGATGTGGTGTAATACCCTACTCAAGTGTGGTGATGTGGATTGCCTCTTGGGCTGAGGATGAACAGTTACAAGGGAAGAACAGCCTCCTGAGGAGAGGTGCTCTTGTGCTTGGTGATCTTGTGTGGGTGAGGATGATCTGAATAGCCCAAGATCGTTGCCTCCTACTATGGTGGCTAGCCCTATTTATAGAGGCTCAGGTCCTCTCCCCAAATGTTAGGCGGGAAGGGATCCCACAATGGCCAAATTTGAAGGGAGACATCTATTACAAGTTATCCTGACTAAAGGTGGTCTTCGCCTGCCAAAGGCTCTGGTGGTGACGCCGTCTTGGGCTCCAAAGTGACCTCCGTCCTCTCGTGTTGCTGGTCTTGGTCTCGTTGCACCGATACGGAAACCTTTGCATGATACCTCGGGACTCCTCTCCTGCGCTTGCCTCTTTAGCACCAAAGAGGAAATGAGGAGACTGCGCGCACTGGAGCCCGACTGGCGCCCGTTTGGCCCCGGTCGTCATGGCTTGTGTCATAGGAACCTCACGAGGTGCCCCTTGCCTTGATCTCTCCGCCCCTCGTGAGCCAGCCTGGTGAAGCCGCCCCGAGGAGGTCTTGCATCGTCTACCTCGCGAGGGTTAGCCCCTCGCAAGGGTCTTGAGTGTTTGCTGGTGAACATGGGTCGTACAGGGCCGCTGGCGGAGCCACGCCGTGGACCGTAGGCAGGCAAGTTTGGGGATACCCGTTCCTAGGACGCTGACAAACACCATCCTTTGCAGTTGTAACCCCATTACGTAATTCAAATCAAGACGAAAAATCAACTAGATTGCACACAGTTTATTATCACCAACTGTGTGAGATGGAGCACAAAATATCTTGAAGGATAGTCGGAGTGTCAAGCACACTAGCCCGCTCCTCAAATATCATTTCACTGTTCAATCATCGCTGGTGAAAGATGGGGACGTGGACCCGTGTCGTGAGGGCAACTTCGGCGGCCCACTCCGGCGAGAGCGCGACCGCAGCCGCCAGGCGCGTGCTAACAAGCTTCATGAGGGCGACCCTAATCTGCGTCCGAGCGGCCAAGGCAGCCCAAACGGCCGCTGTTGCTTCTCAGGCGGCGGCGGCAGCATTTGCCTCGGGGATAGCAACTGGCGAGAGCGGCACAACAGTTGTCCATTCCGCAGCGGTGGCCTTAGCCCTGATGGAGGCCGCCCACGACCATGTCGAGGCCATCCATGCCCAACTCATGGCGGTCACCGCACAAATCGGAGGGAGCTTCTCCGACAACGGTCACCAACCCACGGCCGAAGAGTTGGCAATCACCGAGAGAGTTCGAGCAGCCATCCGTTCCTGCGTGGCATACCTTGCAACGACGGAGCCTGCCAAAGCCCAGATCACAGCCGGCCTCGCCCACCTCATGGCAGCCTATTCCAAAGATATGGCGGACGTGGATGGCGAGATGCTTGCCGAGTATGGTGCGATTGATGCCATAGCCCCTTCCCCAGGAGACTGTCGGGAGCGAGCTGGACATGGAGGTGGCGGCGGAGATCGTTGAGCACCAGCCGTAGTGGTACTCTTTGTTTTGTTTAATTAAGAGTGTTGGTCTTTAATTTGTTAGAGTAATGTTTAGGTCAGCTAGCTCTGTTTAATTGCTGAACTTGCTCAATTAAGAAGTGTGGGTGTGCTGTAGTCTCCTTTGTGTACCCAAAGTTTTCAATGAAGTGGATGACCACTATAACCAGGGAATTTGAACCAAAATTTTTGACGTTCAAACTCATCACACACGGGTTAAGCTATCTGAATTGTTTGTGATGTTCACATATCGTACACCGTTCTGAATAAGGGACCATGTCAGATGACACTTTGCGCGCCAGTTTTTTCGCTGAAGCGATTCCAAATTTTCGGCTTCCGCAGAAATATATAGCTCCTCGCCCCTCCCCCTTAACAAAAGCCACATTTCCCCTGTTTCCGCCTTCCTTTCCAAGTTGAAACCTTCACTCCTTGCTTGCAGCGCCGCCTCCTCGCCGGCGACCCTCCTTCACGCTGCTCGGCCTCGCCTATCCAGGCAGGTAATCCACACCCGACCCCCATCCTCCTCCTCCTTCCACATCCCACATGCCCCGACCGCCGGCGTGACACCTTCCACCCAAATAACCGACCCCTAAACCAAATAAGCGCCACCCTAAGCCATGGTGCACGCAGTATAGCCAGGATCTCAAGGAGCATTTGGTAGCGGAGAAGCAAATCGCAGCCGCACGCCTTTAAAGGTAGTTTTAGTGCGCTTGATTCTTGATGGATCAATGCCCATTTTGCAGATAGTGTCTTGGTAAAGTATGTTGAGACTGCTGCCGCCGTCCATGATGACTCGCGTGAGCTGCTGAACCTCCATGACGGATGTTGGTTGGGTGGTCCTTTCAATCGAAGGTGATCGGGTAAGCCCACCATGGGTTGAATTTTGGGACGACCGGCTCTATGGTATAGACGTCCCGTAATGTGTGCTTGCGCTCCCTCTTAGTGATATGTGTGACATATATCATATTCACTATTTTTACCTCAGGGGAAATTGCTTCTGTCCCCTTGTGTTTGGTTGAGGAGGCTCTTGGTCATCGTCGTCGCTGGGCGATCCTTTCCCCTTGTGTTCGGCGTTGAGTTTGCCGGCCTGTTTAAAGACCCAACAGTTTCTGTTGGTATGGTTGGCGGGTTTATCGGGGGTGCCATGAATCTGGCAAGGCCGATCAAGTGTTCTGTCTAAACTGGATGGGCCATCTCTGTTTGCCTTGAATGGCTTCTTCCGTTGACTGGGTCTGGAGCCACTGAATCTGGCGTTGACCACCGTGTCTTGGGTTCCTTCGTTATTGTTTCGATGCTTGTGCTTGTTGCGTCGTGGCTTGTCATTGTCGTCCCTGGATTCGGAGGTGCCAGGGTCGCTGGTGCTATTGCTTCTACGAGCAAGCCAACTATCTTCTCCCGCGCAAAAGCGGGTCATAAGTGCGGTAAGCGCTGTCATGGACTTCGGCTTTTCTTGGCCGAGGTGTCGGGCGAGCCACTCATCTCGGACACTACGTTTGAAGACCGCGAGGGCTTTAGCATCCGGACAATCCATAATCTGGTTCTTTTTCATTAAGAACCTGGTCCAGAGCTGCCGGGCTGATTCTCCGGGTTGCTGGATTATGTGACTAAGATCATCTGCGTCTGGGGGCTGAACATAGGTACCTTGGAAGTTGTCTCTGAATGCGCCCTCTAAGTCTTCCCAACCACCAATAGAGTTATCTGGTAGGTTGTTCAGCCAGTGTCGTGCTGGCCACTTGAGTTTTAAGGGGAGGTACTTGATGGCATGTAGATCGCCACCGTGTGCCATGTGAATGTGGAGAAGAAAATCTTCAATCCATACTGTGGGATCTGTTGTGCCAACGTATGATTCGATGTTCACGGGTTTAAACCTTCAGGGAACTGGTGCTCCATTACCTCATCGGTGAAGCATAGGGGGTGTGCGCACACCTCTGTATCGAGCAACGTCACGACGTAGTTCTGATGAAGTCCGTATGCGGTTTTCGGCCCTCGTGAAGTTGTGTTTGTCGCGCCAGGCCTGATGGTGGTCTTCTCGTGCTTGGGCACGCCCTCTTGATCCATAGATTGACCTGGTCTGGCCGGCTCTATTGTCCAGGTCCTGTTGTAAGTCGTATGTGTATCCCCGAGCTATTGTTTCTCTCCTTTTACAGCAAGGTGGTGCGGACTGGTGTTCGGCTTGAGTTGTCGTTCTGTCCTGGCCACGTGGTGGTCGGTCAGGCCCATCAGCCGCGTTACACGTGGGTTGTATGGGCTCCAGCACCTCATCGTCGAATTGGGGTAGCAGCTTACGCTTCGGGTAACTCTTTGTTGGGTGTTCGAGGCCGTATTCTTCGGCTGCCAGGACATTAGTCCATCTGTCATTGAGTAGATCTTGGTCATATTGAAGCTGTTGCTGCTTCTTCTTTAGGCTTCTTGCAGTGGCTACTAGCCGGTGCTTAAAGTGCTCTTGTTCGAGGGGTTCCTCTAGCACAATAAAATCTTCGTCGCTAAGGTTCACGTCGTCCTTGGAGAGTGGTAGATAGTTACTGTCCTCCGCGTCTTTGTTCCCTCCTTGCTCGTCAGGGTCAACTTGGGCGTCCTCCAGATCGTCCTGTTCGGATGTTGGTTTGATGGGGTCTTCTTGGTCTTCGGCATTCTCCGGAGTATCATTGTCTCCAGTGCCGGTATTGCTGTCCTTTTCGCGACGCGATTTAGAGCGGCGCCGCTGACGTCGATGCTTTGGTGGTATCTCATGAGGTTCGTCCTTGACTGGATCCTTCTCATCATCGCCGTCTCCTTCTTTAGGTGTGTCCACCATGTACACGTCGTATGACGAAGTGGCCGTCCAGCATCCGGTGAACGGCGGGTTTTGGGACTGCTCCTCTCCGGAATTGTCGTCCATACCGTTGATGTCTTCGGAGGCATAATCGAGCATGTCGGTTAGATCCTCGACAGTGGTTATGAAGTGGGTGGTGGGTGGGAAGTAAAATTCCCTATTTTCAGCCCCTAGTCCGGGCTAGGCGCAATTTGGAAGCGGTTCCTCTGCGATGGCGAGGGATCGCATTAAGTCCAAAGCCTCGTTTAAGAGCGAGATTTGGACGGGGACAGAAGTTTCCTGGCCCATCTCGCATGACGCGGACTTCGGGGGTTCGAAGCTAGTGTCCGGAGAAGAGTCCGGCTTTGTGATGACTATTGGAGACGCTATTCTATCCGGTTCTCAAGTGTTGAGCTCTAAAGCCGCAGAGAGTCCGGCAGGCTCTAGACTCCCATCTTCGGACCTGATGATGCGCTCCGGATCTAAAGCCGGGGCGGTGGTTGGGGCCACGAACCCTTGGAAGATCAAGTCTCCTCGGATATCGGTGACATAGTTCAGATTTCCAAAACTGATCTAGTGACCAAGGGCATAGCTATCGATCTGCTCTAGGTGGCCAACCGAGTTGGCATGCAGTGCGAAGCCGCCGAATACAAAGATCTAGTCGGGGAGAAAAATATCCTTTATGGTAGCATTGTTGTAGATGATCGATGGAGCCATCGAGCCTTTCAACGACGGCACAGTGGAACTCTCAATGAAAGCACAAATGTCGGTGTCAAAACCGGCAGATCTCGGGTGGGGGGCAGCGAACTGTGCGTCTCAGGTTCGAGGGTAACAGGAGGCAGGGGACACGATGTTTACCCATGCTCGGGCCCTCTTGATGGAGGTAATACCATACTTCCAGCTTGATTGACTTTGATGAGTATAGGGGTTACAAGAGTTGATCTACCTCGAGATCGTAATGGCTAAACCCTAGATGTCTAGCCTGTATGATTATGATCGTCTCTACGAACTAAACCCTCTGGTTTATATAGACACCGGAGGGGGCTAGGGTTTTACAGAGTTGGTTAAAGAGAAAGGAATCCTCATATCCGAGTGCCAAGCTTGCCTTCCATGCCCAGGAGAGTCCCATCCGGACACAGGGGAGACTCTTCTATCTTGTATCTTCGCGACCCATTAGTCCGGCCCATGTTGCACAGCCAGGACGCCGGAGGACCCCCTAATCCAGGACTCCCTCACCCGCACTGCCCGCCTGGAGTGGCGTTGCATGTGCCATCCGCACGCGAATGTGATACGTCTCCAACGTATCTATAATTTATGAAGTATTCATGCTATTATATTATCCATCTTAGATGTTTTATATGCATTTATATGCTATTTTATATGATTTTTGGGACTAACCTATTAACCTAGAGCCCAGTGCCAGTTCCTGTTTTTTCCTTTTTTGAGTTTTACAGAAAAGGAATATCAAACGGAGTGCAATTGACGTGCCAATTTTGACGATTTTTTATGGACCAAAAGAAGACCCCGGAGTAAAAGAGTTGGTCCACGAGAGTCCCAGGGCACCCACGAGGGTGGGGTGCGCGCCCCCCCCCCCCCCCCCCAGGCGCGTGGGCCTGCCTCGTGGACGCCTCGGGCACCTCCTTGACGTGAGACCGACGCCAAAAATTCCTATAAATACAGAAACCTCGGAAAATTAACCTAGATCAGAAGTTCCGCCGCCGCAAGCCTCTGTAGCCACGAGAAATCAATCTAGGCCCTCTCCGGCACCCTGCCGGAGGGGGCCATCATCACCGGTGGCCATAGAGGAGTATCCCGGAGAGGCCATCATCGCCATAAAGGCCAAGGACCAGAGGGAGAACCTTTCCCCATCTAGGGGGGAGGCCATGGAGGAGGAAGCACAAGGGGGAGAACCTCTCCTCCTCTCTCTTGGTGGCGGCGGAGTGCCATTGGGGGGGAGGGGGGATTATCGCTGCGCTGATCGTCTTCATCAACATCACCACCATCATCACCATCCTCATCTCTTTTACGCGGTCCACTCTCCCGCATCCCACTGTAATCCCTACTTGAACATGGTGCTTTATGCCACATATTATGATCCAATGATGTGTTGCCATCCTATGATGTTTTGAGTAGATATCCTTTGTCTTTGGGTTGATTGATGATCTAGATTGGTACGAGTTGTATGTTTTATTTTGGTGCTGTCCTTGGTGCCCTCCGTGTCGCGCAAGCGTGAGGGATCCCCGCTGTAGGGTGTTGGAATACGTTCATGATTCGCGTATAGTGGGTTGGTGAGTGACTGAAACACAAACCCGAGTAAGGGGGTTGTTGCGTATGGGAATAAAGAGGACTTGATGCTTTAATGCTATGGTTGGGTTTTACCCTAATGATCTTTAGTAGTTGCGGATGCTTGCTAGAGTTCCAATCATAAGTGCATATGATCCAAGTAGAGAAAGTATGTTAGCTTATGCCTCTCCCTCATATGAAATTGCAATGACGACTATCGGTCTTGTTAACAATTGCCTAGGACAATTCCTCACACCGATCCATCATTATTCCACACTCGCTATTTATATTATTTAGTAATATATTCTAACTTTATGATAACAACACCTACTTTTATATTTTAGCTCTCCGATATCATACAAAGTTATCCTCTTCATACCCACAACGTAGTTTTATTTCTCGTTTCTAGTTGGAAGCAAACGTTTGGTGTACGTAGAGTCGTATCAGTGGCAGATAGGGCTTGAGAGAATATTGATCTTACCTTTAGCTCCTTGTGGGTTCGACACACCATACTTATCACTTCCACCTTTGGAAATTGCTACGATGATTCCCTGCACTTGGGGATTATCAGAATGCAGTGGGACCTTGGACGAAGATAGTTTCGTTGTCATGGTGCCTCGGCACCATGGGAGATGAAGAGATCAATACACTGGCTACTCTCTCAGATTCGCACAATCGACCTCCCCCTACCTAGCGTGCCAAAGATATCATGGAGGAGGCACGATCACCTTGGGGCAGGGTTGCCCCTTTGTGGTTCGGCGGGAGGACGATAACATTGCACAAAGAGAAAAAACAACAGGGCAACACGGTGATGGACCACCCTCCTTTACCCAGTTTGGGGCCTCTTTGCAGCATAAAACCCTACTCCTGGTTTGGTGGAATGATCTGGAGGAACATGAATACACGAAGCGCTGAAGCCCGGCAAGGCTTCCTCGGGGAGAGCAGCTATTTTCGTACAAGTGTTGTGGGATCAAAAGTTTGAACCCTTTGCTAGGTTGCCTCGGGCCTCCTTTTATAGCTAAAGGGGTGACCACAGTGGAAAAATAGTCATTATTGCATGATTAGATAGCTAATAGTGCTATCATACCTAATTCTGGCAGTAAAGACAAAGTGCATTAAATGAACTGCTAGTTGTTATGCGGAGGTTGAAGCCTGGCAAGGATGTCGCACTACTTACCCAACTACCTTTTATCAGCGTGACATGCCATCAAGAAAGGTGTCAATAAAGTTAATCTCTTCTCTAGCAGGTTGCCACGTACCGATAGGATGCACCTAGCCACTTGAGAGCTCGACGCCGCACTAATTAGTCACAAGCATATCATGAGGTGGAGCGGTGGCGGCTAGGCAAAGGCTTGTCGGCACAGAGCCTGCCGGGCTCTGTCTTGTCGTCTTACTTTGATCTTGGTGGCCCTAGAGACCTTGTTGCAGCGGCCTGCCCTCGGCCCTCGAGCGTGGTCTCGACCCTGTCGGACCCGCCTGCCCGGCAAGGGAGACCTTCCTAGGGTATTCTCTGGTCACTTTGGTCTTCTTATTGCGCTCCTTGATCTCAGGAAGAGCGGTTTCTCTGTCTTATCATCAGCCCCCGTCAAGGCACCACGCCGGGAAGACTGCAACTGTCCGTGCACAAGTTAGGTGTACTAGAGACCGTGTTCCTAGTGCACTGACAGTAGGTGTGCGAGTCCTTTCCATAACCAAGCATAAAACCCTCATGTTCTTAGGGTGCAAATTTAGAGTTGTGAGGACGATCCCTAATCCAGCATTTAGCACTCAAGACGTTGAAATAACTCACATTAGGTTTCTTGTCTGTGAGGGGCTCATAAGATGTTCTTGATGAATTTGTGAAGATATACCCGCTTGATGATGTGACATAAAGTATCAATTGCTTTAGGCCACCATCGCAAGAAATCTTGTATTCATCAACCATAGTGCGAGCCATCTCGATGAGTATCCTGTTCTTGCATTCTGCAACCCCATTCTGCTGAGGGGTATATGGAGCAGATAGCTCATGAGTGATACCAAGTTCATCAAGATAGTCATCAAGACTTCTGTTCTTGAACCAGGTGCCATTGTCGCTTCTGATGTGCTTGATCTTGAGACCATAATTCATCATGCCCCGATTGGAAAACCGTCTAAAGACACCCTGCACTTCAGTCTTGAAGGTAATGATATGCACCCAGGTCTAACGAGAATAATCATCAACTATGACGAATCCATAGAGTGATTCTACATTGGTTAGTGTGGCATAATGAGTGGGACCAAAGAGATCCATATGAAGCAATTCAAAGGGACGAGTAGTGGTCATGATTGTCTTTGTGGAGTGCTTAGATCTGGTAATCTTTCCAGACCCACAAGCACCGCAAAGGTGATCTTTGGTGAATTTGACGCCCTTGACATCAATGATATGCTTCTTCTTGACAAGTGTGCTCAAATTCCTCATGCCTGCATGTCCAAGTCGTCGATGCCAGAGCCAGCATTCTGAAGATTTTGCCAGTAGACACATGGCAGGCTGAGGACCTAGTTAGAAATCTACAATGTACAAATCACCTCTCCTAAAAGCCTTCGAAGACTTTGGACTTGTCAGATTCCATTAGCACAATGCATCTATATTTTCCAAAGATGACAATCATATCAAGATCAAAAATCATTGAGACAGACATGAGGTTGTATCCTATGGACTCGACAAGCATCAACTTTTCCATGTGTTTATCCTTTGAGATAGCAACCTTACCTAGACCCAATTACTCAATTTTTCCTTTGACAGCATAGGTGATATGCTTCAGATGAGATGGAGTAAGGGGAGCATCGGTGAGGAGATTCCTGTCACCGGTCATGTGATTGGCGTAGCCACTATCCAGAACCCATTTAGTAGCTTTTTGTGTGTCATCCTATAGAAGCATTAGTCTGACTTACAAATTCATGTACTTCAGTGTGAAGAATATGCTGATCAATCTCATTAGTGAATTGCATCAACAAAACATAACTAGTAGCATAGGGGATGTGTGAAATGGGGTATTCATTTCATCATGATTAGCTTGCATCCAAACAAGAACTATTTCAAGTCTTCAGCAAATTCATCAGACATTTGTTGTTGCCTGAAGACCTGACCCTGTAGAAGCGATTAGTTCTTCTTAACCACCCACATCTGAATGGGTGACTGAGAAGAAATGTAGTGCAAAGCACTGATAGAGAACTTAGGCATTGACGAATATGCATTTCTCTAAACAGGGGGGTATAGTACTCAAATGAATATGCAGAGAAATTCTTTGAAGATTTGTGAACATAATGGTTTGAAGAATAATGCACATATTCATGAGAATGATGTTTGTTTCCCTATGAAGAAGCATTAGTGTGACCATAAGTTGGCCTGCGTCCATTTGATGACTTTGGTCGATGTGAAGAATTTGCCATGGGATTTCTCTTCTTCTTTGGTGGTGTCATAATGACACTCACCTGAAGATTTTTAAGAAGACTTTTGGGCACCCAGATTTTCTTCCCCAGGGGACCGTTCCTGCAGTTAGTACCAACAAATCTAGCAAATAGTTCACCATTCCGATTTTTGAACAGATTGTAGTTTGACTCAAATGACTCGTCGGGAGAATGTGAGGTATCACAGTTGTAACCAAATAGAGTGGGTGGACCAACTGGAGGTCCTTTTGCAGCAACCCATTTGGTTTTGGGATACTACTTAGGTTTCCAATATGATCCATCTGCATTAGGCTTTCTTTCAAAAGCAATACCCTTTTTCTTAGCGTTCTTGTTCATAATCTGCTTCTTGAGCAGTTCACTAAGAGTTTGGTGCCCTTTGAGGCTTTTGGACATTCCTGTGACATGCAATTCCTTCAGCCCTGCATATTCGTCAGTAACACTTGAAGTCTCCTCAGATGAGGGGATTGAGACCACAGAAACATTTGAAGATATAACAAAAGTTGAAGAATTTGAACATTCAGCTGAAGAATTTGCATTTTCACGTTCAAGGCATTTTAAGCATGTAGGAACAAATTCTTCCTGAGTGGTGCTGATCTATTGAGCGAGTAATGAATCATTCTCTTTTCGAAGATCATCATGAGACGCTCTCAGCATCTTGAGTTCTTGCTTCCTTTGTAGAGATTCATAGGACAGCTTCTAATATTCGGCTGAGAGGGCCACATGACGACTTTAAAGTTCATCATGTTCTGACTTAAGACATCTGAGGTCTTCAGACAGAGCTTGACTACGATCCATTTCCTCATCTAACAGACCATCATTTTTGACTATCAGTTTTTGCATCTTTTCCATAGCAGTTTGTTGTTCAACTGCAATTTTAGGCAGTTTCTTATAGCTAGGTTTTGCTTCACACTCGGAGTCATCGTCACTTGAAGTATTAAAGTAACCTTCTCGTGAGGTTACCTTGGCACTTTTTTCCATGAAGCAATAGGTGGGACTATAGTCATCAGCGCAGTCCTCAGGGTTGGTGGAGTCACACCATTTTCTTCATGATCGAAGATGGACATGCTGATGAACTATCTAGGGAGGGCAAAGCTCGCCACCCAGAGTCGGCCTCCTCCTCAGATTCCTTAGCTTCCTCTTGATAAGATTCTTCCTCAGAATCCATTTCCTTTCCAATAAAAACACAAGCTTTGTCGTATGTATTCTTCTTGCATGATGATGATTTTGGTGAAGACTTTGAGGATTTCTTCTTTTTGTCAACAAAATCGTCATATCTACTAGACATCTTTTTCTTTGAGCCCTTTTGCTAGAAAAGGCACACTGGTACCATAACGTGCTATACAAACAGTTTTTAACCCCTTTCCCCGACGGCCTTCTGAACCGTCACCGAGTGAGTGTGTGCGATAGGGGGGTCCTTCCCACATGACCCAAAAACCGTAGGGGATAGGCGAGTGGCTACTAACGATCGCCATAGAATAAACGTATGAGAAGTCGCTCCAGTCCCACACGTTACGTCTCGAAGTTACGTTTCTGATCTGAGACACATTTGAAACAATTACGCCGCTATCGTCATGTGAAAAAGGTGGACATCACAAACATTTAATCTACCGATGTGTTTGTGCTACTTCTTGATCTTGCGTTGATATTTCCCTTGAAGAGGAAAGGGTGATGCAGCAAAGTAGAGATAAGTATTTCCCTTAGTTAAGAACCAAGATATCAATCTAGTAGGAGGCACAAGCAAGTCTCCAATAGGCGCACCTACAGAAACTAACAAACACTTGGACACAACACGAAAAAGGGGTTGTCAATCCCTTCACGGTCACGAACAGGAGTGAGATCTAATAGAGCTATGTACAAAAGATAAATAAAAAGGCAAACAAAAGTAAATATAAATAAATTGCAGAAAGGTATTTTTGGGTTTTTCGTTTTATAGATCTAAATATAATATGATAGAAAGTAGACCCGGGGGCCATAGGTTTCACTAGAGGCTTGTCTCTTGAATAAAGCATATGGTGGGTAAACAGATTACTGTTGAGGAATTCATGAAAAAGCTCAAAGTTATGACGATATCTAAGGCAATGATCATGAATATAGGCATCACGTACATGACAAGTAGACCAACTCCTGCCTGCATCTACTACTATTACTCCACACATCGACCGACTCCTGCCTATATCTAGAGTATTAAGTTCATAAGAACAGAGTAACACCTTAAGCAAGATGACATATGTTGAGGGATAAACTCATGAAATATGATATAAACCCCGTCTTTTCATCCTTATTGGCAACAATACAATACGTGCCTATCTGCCCCTGCTATCACTTGGAGAGGACACCGTAAGATTGAGCCCAACACAAAGCACCACTCCCATTGCAAGAAAAACCAATCGAGTTGGCCAAACCAAATCGATAAATCAAAGAGAAATACTAAGCTATATCAATCATGCATAAAAGAGTTCAGAGAACACTCAAATAATATTCATAGATAATCTGATCATAAATCCACAATTCATCAGATCCCAACAAACGCACTGCAAAAGAAGATTACATCGAATAGATCTCCAAGAACATCGAGGAGAACATTGTATTGAAAATCAAAAAGAGAGAGAGAGAAAGAGAGAGGAAGCCATCTAGCTACTAGCTATGACCCATAGGTTTCTGGTAAACTACTCATGCTTCATCGGAAGGGTAGCAGGGTTGATGTAGAGGCCCTCCGTGATCGAATCCCCCTCCGGTGGACTGCCGAAAAAGGCCCCAAGATGGGATCTCATGGGAACAGAAGATTGCGGCGACGGAAAAGTATTTTTTGTGTCTCTTCTGACGTAAGGGAAATATTTGAGGAATTATAGTCCGGAGATTAGGGGTAGAAGGGCTACGAGGGGCCCACAAGCCAGGGGCGTCCCCCCTAGGGTGTGCCCCCACGGCTTGTGGCCGCCTCATAGGTCCTCTGGCCTCCTCTTCAAGTCTCGTGGGTTTCTTCTGGTCCAAGAAAAATCATTGTATAGTTTTATTATGTTTCACTGGTACAACGAGGTGCTATACAAATGGTTTTTAACCCCTTTCCACGATGGCATTATGAACTATCGCAAAGTAAGTATGTGCGATAGGGGGGTCCTTCCCACACGACACATAAACCGTCGGGGATAGGCCCTCCTGGCACACATGCTCGACAAAATGAGGTGATGTGCGACGGGCGAGCGAGCAAATACGTTTATACGTATGGTTGTGCTAAAGAATACAATTATACAGGCCAAATCGTTCCTTGTCGTATCTACGTCCCACACAGTCAGTCCCGGCTAAACATTTCCGTTTGTATATACATTCCACATAGTCAATCCAAGGAATACGTTTCCGTTAGTATGTATATCCCACACAGTTAATCCAAAAATTGCGTTTTAGTTCGTATGTACATCCCACACAGTCACTCCAAGGAAAACGTTTCCGTTCGCAGGTACATCACACACAATTTTCCCCATTAAATCGTTTGTGATAGTGTTGCCATTGCAGATGATATTAACCTTTTTATCGTTTGCATTATTGAATGCATCACACATGGTGCATAGAAGAAACTGTGTGGCAAAGGTTGTCCATCAGACACACTTTTTATGTGGTATACGTTTGCGCAAGGTGGCCTAACGCAAATAGTTTCCAAGAGGATGTCGTGTCTGATTGTTCATTGACCCAACACGGTGTATTCCTAGAAAATGTGTGCATTGCCTGAGGTCATCGCTCCCAGTGTTTTCTCAATAACTGTTTGTAATGGGAAAACCCAATTAACTGGCTAATTGGCAATTATTAGCCTAAATTTCCTATTATTAATAATCCATTTATTAATCTAATTGACATTTCATATTAAGCACACAATATATTTCATTTTCATATTAAGGAAGAATGATTTCATAATTGAAATACATCAGAGTACAACATCATATAGCTTCAGCACTCAGCTACCCATTACGTAGTTGTACCTTTGTGCTGCTTGCCCCTCGTACTGCCTTTTGTTTTTTCTCCTTGATCTAACCCCAACCCCCTCTCTCATGTAAATATATGCTGACCTTGTAACCCAAGACCTTTGTAACCTCTTATTAATTTAAAAGACTAGAGGAAACTCTCCTACAGTCATTACCTTCTTAAAAAAGGCTACCCCATTACACAACTGCACCAGCACCAAGTTTCACATGCAACATATATAACCTTTCGAAATTAGGATCATAGATGGTACATAGATAGATGAATCTCATCTGGAAAATTGCTCAAGTGGAAGGTGAATGTCGGAGTACAAAAGTAGGGGCTCTCCTTTTGACCCCTTTACTTGTGCACGGGCAGTCAGAGCCGCGCGCCGCGGCCACACTAAGCAGGGCAGAGGAGGGGAGCCAGAAAGAAGCCGGGGCACAAGACGGTCAAGGCAACACCAAGACCAGAAACACCAAAGAGCAAGAGGGCGAGGTGGACTCCCCCGGCAAGGCTCTTGCCGGTGCAGCCTCCGCGGCCCCGGCAAGAGCCTTGCCGGGGCAACTTGCCCAACGCCAGCAGAGCGAGCCACCCTTGAGCCCAAGGGTTCCAAATGCCGTCAACAACTACATTGGAACCAAGGCTCGGGAGGTACCTCCGTGGTGGCATGCAGATCTTTGTCAAGATCATAAACACACGATCAGATGAGGAATAGAAGATGACGAGCCTCGGCGGGATCCTAGCCGAGGGGATCCACAACACCCTCGTCAAGCGCCTTGCCGGGGACGACTGCAACACCACGGCAAGACCCTTGCCGAGGGCATCAGTGGGGCCACTCCCAGGCCCACACTAGCGAAGACTCCAGCGCTGTCCCCAAGCAGCTTCTAGCTCAACCAGCTGGGCAGGCACCTGCGTAGCGACGGGCGGCCTCTACACCAACTCAGCAAGCACCTGTGTGGTGGCATGCAGATCTTTATGAAGGCCCTGCCACCGTGCCACCTCAGCTGCCTACCTGCCTACATGGCACCGCACGCATCGCTGGCCTGGGCGCGTGTTGAAGCGAAGAGGAGCGGCGACGGACGGGACGGGCCTCGTTCCCGTCCCCAATAAAGCTAATGGACACCTGAGTAGCGCATTTAATGCGCTTTGTCCTGTAACGCCGGGCGATAAGCTCGCGCACTGTAGACCTTTCTGCCTCCTGTGTGACACTGTGGCAACCCCTTTTGCCTATAAAAGGAGGCCCGAGGCGACCAGGAGAAGGATTCGGCTCTTTTGGGCAAGTGACACCCGGTAGCTAGCTCAAGAACACTCAATACATCCACCAAAGCAGGACTAGGGTATTACGCATCTTTGCGGCCCGAACCTGGGTAAAATATCCGTGTGCTTCCTGTTAGACCTGCTCTTCTCACAACCCAGCACCCGCCGACCGTAGTAGGGATTCCTGTGATCCCATAGGTGTCATTCCCACCGACATCTTTTGCGCGCCAGGTAGGGGGTGAGGCGTAGTTGTGGGAATCTGGTTTAGCAGTGAGCCTAGCAGTTTCTCGTGGCCACCACTTCCAAAGAAGAAGACGGCCAAGAGGATTACGCCGCCTGCAAGCGCGAAGGACGCCGACGGCAACAGGAAAGCTAAGTCACGCCGGACTTTAAATATTTCCTTTTTATATAAGGTTATTCCCCTCGGAGATCTCGTTCTTTGTATTGAAAACCTGCATGCAAAGGGGCCCTCCCCCGATTGGCAACGCCATTGTTCTGTTTCGAGTCCGCTCAACAGCTCAAGCGGCCGCGTCGAGAGTGGCAGGGTAGCCTTCCGCAACTGGAAACGCTCTCGATTCTGACTCGAGTCAAGCTCGATAGTTCAAGCGGCCGCGTTGAGGGCGGTAAGGTGGTTCGCCCGGCAGCAAGCGCACCTGGCAGGCTATCGAGGATCCGTCCTCGAAGCGCCGCGCCCTGGGTTACGTGCCGGCAAGCCTACTCGATTAACATAGGGTGGGCATACAGAGAAAGAAATTGAACAAGAAAATAACATGCACTTATTCAAAAGTACTACAGAGTTATATTACATGAATTGTTGCTATGGTTCTAACTAAAGATAGAAATTGTCTTGGTCCTAAACCTGCAGCGACGATAAGAAGCGTGGTGCCTAGTCCCGGCGCTGGCCCTCTACCCTCTGGATACTATCAATGCCGCTGATGATGGGCTCGATACGCTCCTTGAGCGGCACGAGGTCCACACCCTCCGGCAAGCTCTCCAGCGCAGCATCGAAGTCGAGGTTGGGATTCCAGTATGCCACCTTGGTGAGAACTTTGGTCATGGCACCCCGGCAAAGCCTCCGGGCCTCATTGGCCAGGAAGGTCGCCCTAGTGGAGCGGAAATGCTCCAGGGCTCCAAGAACACCCTGGAAGAATAGGGTCAGCCTGGCGTTGGAGGTCGTGTTGGATCCTGGGCGTACCTCACATTTGGCATACCCATGGTGGCCAGCTGCGTGGTGATCCTGCCGGCGATGTCCTCAAGGCGGCTGATCCAGCGATTCTCGCCTTCCAAAAAATCCTTGTGGTTAGTGGCTTCGTTCTTCCGCTGCAGCTTCTCGGCCTCCAGATCCTTGGCTAGGGTCTCCTCCCGAGCCTTGGACTCTGAGAGCATCTCCTCGAGGCCCTCCAGCTTCAGCTTTAGGTCTTTGATGGAGTCGTTGGCCTTGGAGAGCTGCTCGGCCTTGCCGAGGACTGCACCCTGCGCCTCCGCCAGGGCACCATTGAGCGTGTCCTTCTCCTTGGCCAGCTTCTGGGTCTGGTCCTTCAGCCCGTCCCGCTCCACCTCCAGCTCCTTCACCCTGTCGGCGTGAGCCAGAGCTTGGGCATCGAGCGCCTCCTTGTGCCTCTGCTCCAGCTCCTGGGTCCGCTGCACGACGAGCTTCTCCACCTCCTCATCCTTACCGCGGAGGGTTGCGGCAAGCTTCTCCTCACGCGCGGCAAGATCCTCCTCCTGGGAGTTCAGCGCGGCCTGGTGCTGGGTTCGAGCGGCCTCGGCTGCGGTGGCCAAGTTCTCCGCTGTCTCCTGGGCCTTCTTGATGTTGGCCCGCTTCATGGTGAGCTCCACGTTGCACTTGGCCAGCTCACCCTGGGCGACCTTTAGCTCCTCACAAGCCTGGCGAAACCAAGTCTGCGTCTCGGCGACACGCACCTTGAGGTCCGCCTCCGCCTTGTCCACCGTTGCCATCCTGGACTTGGCCTTGTCCAGGCGGGCGTGGTGGAGCGCCTGGAGCTTCCGAAAATTGGCGCCCATGGCCTGGAGAAGCCGCTCCTCCTGAGAACCGTTGCCACAGGTGCTCGGTTCGTCAACAACCTCGAGCCCGGTGGCGGCAAGCATCTCTTCGTCAAACACCTCTCCCTCGATGGGCGCCCTGGAGCTCGACGACCCTGGGAGGTGGACAAAAAGGTCGTCGCTCACCCTCAGATACCTGTCGGAGCCAGAGGCAGCGGAGGAGGAAGGCTGGTCATCAACCACCTCCTCCTCGGCAGCGGCCTTGCCGGCCTCCCCGGCAGGCCCCTTGCCGGCCTCCCCGGCAGGCCCCTTGCCGGCCTCCTCAGCAGTAGCCTTGCCGGGCTCCCCGGCAGGCCCCTTGGCAGCGTCCTCAGCAGCGCCCTTGGCGGCCTCCTCGGCGGTGATCTTCTCGGCCTCCGCCTCGGTGGCCTTGGTGACATCCTCGATAACGGTGTCTATGTCCTCCTGGTCCGCCGACGGACGATCTGGATACCAAGAAGGGGATGAGGCGAAGCCAAGACCAAGAGTCAGAAAGGACAGAAAAAGAATAGGGACGGAAAGCAAGTGACTTACCCGTGCCGGGCTGGGAAGCAGAGGTCCCCTCCCCGCTAACATTTGGCGCCGAGGTGAAGCCACCAGCGCCCGAGTTCTCCTCCTCCTCCTCCGTGTGCATGCGCTCGGTGCTTGGCGCACTTGCCGGGGATGCCCCTCGGGGCGGCGTAGTCGATGGGGGCGGCGTGTTGGGGGTAGCCCTCTATGGCTCCTCCTGTTGCTGTCCTCCTCCTGCAACCACGGCAAGGTCAGCACCAAGAGATCGTGCCCCAACACACGTCGACGAGGGGAGAGTGGTTAACTTACGCTAGGGGCTGTGCCGGGGGCTGCTGTCCGGGCTGCTCAACACCACCAGCGGTGTACCGGAAATCCCTGTCGGGGGCTGGCCGCTCGCCGAAACCCTGGCCCTCTTCACCCTCTGGGCCGGTGTCTCCGCATCCCTGCAAAGATGAAAGACGAATTAAGATAAGTGGCATGGTCCGAGGGGGGGCGGAGATGACAGAAAAGAGACAAGATACTTACTCGTCCTCCACCTCCTCCTCTACTGCTTTCCTCTTCCTCCTTGGGCTGAGGGACCCGAACTCAAAGGTGACCTCGGCGTCGATGTCCGCCCGGGGAGGGGAGGAAGGCGGAGTCTGGACGCGCTTGGATGAAGAGGAGGCAGATGCTTTCTCCTTCGCCACCGCGGCCTTCGCCGATTTCTTCATGGCCTCGGCCCTCGTTTGGCGCGCGGACGCCTCCTGAGCTTGCCGGGGCTGCATGACCCTGCCGGGCTGAACCAGCTCGCCAGAGGTGGCCCGCCGCAGGACTCGCCCTCTCCCCATGGCCGGAGGGTCGACAGCCTCGGCCTCCTCTGACGACAACTCATCGACCACATCTTCGATGAGGGGAGTCCCGATGCCGGTGCTGCTGGCCTCCCCAGCGGACTCCGCCCACTGGGCGAGCTCCTTCTCCTCCGCGGCCACCGCGGCCTTATCCTCCACGCCGCCGGCGCTGCCGGCCTCCTTAGCAAGCTCTGCCTCCACCGCCCTGGCGGCAATGTAATCCAGCTCCGCCTGGGTGGTGTCCTGGACGAGCCGCGGCTCGGCGGTGATGTACTCCTTCTCCAGGGAGTCGAACAACTCCTGCACTTGGTCCTCCGGTGGCTCGGCCCAATTTGGGATGAGGCCGTGCACGTTGAACTCCGGCATCATGGCGATCATGTCGCTCCGTCACGAATTGTTGCACACCGGGACCACCCCCGCTGGAAACTTAAACAAGGGCCCCTTGGCGACCTTGCCGGCCTTCGCGGCCTTGCCGGACCGCTCGACCTCGCCGTCGCAGTTCACGTCGAGCTGGAAGAAACGCTGGCAGAAGTGGGCGTGCCCATCACCGTGAAGTTGTGGTCAAAGCCAGGTCGGAGCCTCATGATGTCGGCGGCGTTCGTAAGGAGCCAGACCGGCCTCCCCTTGTTGTGCAGAAGAGCGTTTCGGCGGCGGATGAAATCTGCCCCGATCATCTCAAGGGTGAGCCCGGCCTTGGTGAGACGAAGGATCCTAGTGGTGGCGACCGTGTGCTTCTTGTCGTCCACATCGTCATCGCTCTAATCGTTTCTGCGGACCGGCGGCGCCTGGCGAACCTCGCAGAATGCTGGTGGGTCCTTCTCGTTAATCTAGCACCACCGGCCTTGCCACTCCTCCCACCTCTCCTTCTGGGCGCCGTCCGGATATGTCTCCTTCTCCTGGGTCGTAGGGATCCAGGCGACGCAACCGGAAATCGCGCCCCCCTTTTGGATGCAAGGGAAGAAATAGTGGCGGAAGAGCGCCGTGTTGGGATGCACCCCGGCAAAACCCTCGCAGAGGTGCGCAAAAAGAGCCATGCACGCCACGACATTTGGAGTAAAATCCAGAAGGTGGAAGCCGTAGGTATGCATCATGTCGCTGAAGAAATCAGAGAAGGGGGGCAGAGACAACAAGAAAAGTAGTCGACGAAGAACGGGTACCGATTCGGGCCGGCTTCGGCGAAGGCGGTGGGGATGACGCCCGTGGTCGGATGCCCCGTCATCTCGCTTCCCGTCTTGCACCCCCACAGGTGCTTGAAGTAGTCCCGGAGCTCGACCACGTCGACCGTCGATGGGATGTAGGCGTGCTGTGTCTGCCGCAGTGCCAACCCGCTCTCCGGCGGCTCCTTCTCCCCGCCGTCCTTGGCCACTCCCTTGCCTCAGCTGGTCTTGGGTGCCATGGCGGCTGCGGGAAGCGAGGAATGGAGGATGGCAAAGGCGCGGCAGCGGCGGCGAGCGAAGGCAAGTGCTTGAGAAGGAGGAAGAAGGGGACTGCGGTTCCGAGATTGGGGAAAGCACGAAGGGTAAATGAGCAGTGTGCCCGCGGTTATTCCTTTTTACGGGGAAGGCGCGGGCCGCCTCTTTTCCCATTAACTACGATGTGACGCGTGTGTGCGGGAACCGCCCCACTCATGGCCCCCACGTCATGCGCGATCCTCCACATCATGCGTTCAACGTGGGTCGTGGGGAAGCGCAGCGGATGAATAGTTACTGCTGTAAAAATCCGCCCCACCTTCCCGCGCACCGTTCTGGGCCTGGCCCAACAATGCGTCGCGCTTATGTGTGGCCCAAACCCAGGGGGCTCATGTCGGTGTACAAAAGTAGGGGCTCTCCTTTTGACCCCTTTACTTGTGCACGGGTAGTCAGAGTCGTGCGCCGCGGCCACACTTAGCAGGGCAGAGGAGGGGAGCCGGAAAGAAGCCGGGGCACAAGACGGTCAACGCAAAACTAAGACCAGAAACACGAAAGAGCAAGAGGGCGAGGTGGACTCCCCCAGCAAGGCTCTTACCGGTGCAGCCTCCGCGGCCCCGGCAAGAGCCTTGCCGGGGCAACTTGCCCAACGCCAGCAGAGCGAGCCACCCTTGAGCCCAAGGGTTCGAAATGCCGTCAACAACTACATTGGAACCAAGGCTCGGGAGGCACCTCCGTGGTGGCATGCAGATCTTTGTCAAGATCATAAACACACGATCAGATGAGGAATAGAAGACGAAAAACCTCAGCGGGATCCTAGCCGAGGGGATCCACAACACCCTCGTCAAGCGCCTTGCCGGGGAAGACTGCAACACCACGGCAAGACCCTTGCCGGGCCCCCGGCAAGACCCTTGCCGAGGGCATCAGTGGGGCCGCTCCCAGGCCCACACTAGCGAAGACTCCACCGCTATCCCCAAGCAGCTTCTAGCTCAACCAGCTGGGTAGGCACCTGCGTAGTGACGGGCGGCCTCTACACCAACTCAGCAAGCACCTGTGTGGTGGCATGCAAATCTTCATGAAGGCCCTGCCACCGTGCCACCTCAGCTGCCTGCCTGCCTACATGGCACCGCACGCATCGCTGGCCTGGGCGCGTGTTGAAGCGAAGAGGAGCGGCGACGGACGGGACGGGCCTCGTTCCCGTCCCCAATAAAGCTAATGGACACCTAAGTAGCGCATTTAATGCGCTTTGTCCTGTAACGCCGGGCGATAAGCTCTCGCACTGTAGACCTTTCCGCCTCCTGTGTGCCACTGTGGCAACCCCTTTTGCCTATAAAAGGAGGCCCGAGGCGACCAGGAGAAGGATTCGGCTCTTTTGGGCAAGTGACACCCCGTAGCTAGCTCAAGAACACAAGAACACTCAATACATCCACCAAAGCAAGACTAGGGTATTATGCATCCTCGCGGCCCGAACCTGGGTAAACGATCCGTGTGCTTCCTGTTAGACCTGCTCTTCTCACAACCCCGCACCCGCCGATCGTAGTAGGGATTCCTGTGATCCCATTGGTGTCGTTCCCACCGACAGTCAATATTGAGCCTTCATTAATGTTGAAGGTCTTTGGAACTTTAGGCCAGTGCTTTTGGATGATTGACCGCCCATCCTTCGTCGTCTTTAGGAACACTTGAATATTGAACTGTGGGTGTTGTACGAATACCTTGCTCGCCTCCTGACCATACAAGTGGTTTGAGAGGTAATCATTAGTGAACTGCTTTGGAAAGGCCTGAAAACAAGGATGTGCATAAATATCTTCTCTATATTGGAAATGGGGCAAAGGAATAACAAAGGCGAGGTATAATAGTTAGTACCATCCTGTAGAGAACTGATGTCTTCCTCATTGTGCAGACAAAGATCTTGTTGCTTTTTGTCTCTAATTTCTTTATCCTAACAATCTTTCTGAGTTGCTTGACTTGACTCATATTCATGGACAACTCATTTCCCCATATGCAAAAAGGGATAAACAGTGGGTCAAAACCTCTAATAGCAGGACCTACATGTGCAAGACCAAATTGTTAAAAACCTAAATATTAGAATGGTTCCTGCAATTGCACAATAATGTGCTATTAGACAAAGGACGACCATGCATGTGCAAACCTTGATTGTAAACCTCAGTGCTTCCCATTGTTTCCATGCAACACATATAAGGTAGTTAGTGATCATGTTAAGTGGGGGTTCGCATGCTATCAGTAAAATAGGTTGAGGAAAAATAAGCACATTGCAGATTCATCAGATTAATTCAAGCCACATGGAAAGCCCATTTATCCAAACCAAGCATGATTAAGAACTAGGAAATGTAGCAATTGTATGTGTTTCTCACGTATTAAGTGCAGCCAAATTCGATTTATTCCTCACATACACAACAATACAAAATACTACCCACGACGATTGGACATCACATTGTAGAATTGAACCAAGCAGTTAACTAAACACCACAACAAATGAACCAAACATTAACTGTGCACCACATTGCACAATATAACATACTCCTAATAGAAGATCAGATATTTAACCAAACCAAGCATGCTTAAAAACTTGGAAATATAGAGATTGTATTGGTTTCTCATGTATTTAGTACAACCAAATTCGATTTATTACTCACATTGTATACAATAACAGAATGCACCCACAATAATTGAACATTGCATTGCAGAATTGAACCAAACAGTTAACTAAAAACCACAACAAATGAACCAAACATTAACTGAGCACCACATTGCACAATGTATAACATACTAGAAGATCAGACAGTTAACCAAACCAAGCATGCTTGACAACTTGGAAGTATAGCAATTGTATTTGTTTCTCATGTATTTTGTAAAGATAAATTCGATTTATTTCTCACCTGGAAGACAATACAAAATTGCACCCTGAAGAATTGAACATCACATTTGCCGAATTGAACCAAACAGTTAACTGAGCACGAGAACTAATTAACCAAACAGTTAATAAGTGAGCACCACATTGCACGACATATAGAACATATACACTAGAGCAACATATTGCATGGTCAAATTAGAGTGGACAATTCACTAGAATTTGGTAAGGAAAGGCAGGAGCAGCACATGCAACAGGTAAACCGGGCATGCTTAACCGCCGTAGCTAGCAAACTGGACATAGGTCCTTATAGTGAGCTAATAAGACAAGCTAATGCTCATCATCGGAGATATCGATGATGATTGCCCCCTTCGACATGGAAGAGGGTGAGGCCTCCATATCGTGGGTGCACTCGTCATAGTTGTTAGTTCCCTGAGCCGCTCCGAGAACCAACCTGCTGGCTCTCGAGTTGAGGTAAGAACGGGCACACTGAGAAAACACCCCGTAGTCTTCGTCGAAGGCACTGGTGGAGGCCTCAAGAAAATGCCATGAATTGTCATTTAAAGCAGCCAACCGCATTGCATCATCGGCGCGCGAGGCGTCGATGGTGGTCTCGATGGCGAGGTGCTCCTCCAAGATCTCTGGGTCAGCACCAATGGCAGCAATCATGACCTCACCCGTGCGTGCGGCCGCGATTTGCTTCTCCACTGCCAAATGCTCCTTGAGCTCCTGGCTATACTGCGTGCTCCATGGCTTAGGGCAGTTCTTATTTGGGGGAGGGGTCAGTGATTTGGGTGGAAGGTGTCGCGCTGGCGGTCGGGGCATGTGGGATGTGGAAGAAGGAGGAGGATGGGGGTCGGCTGTGGATTACCTGCCTGGATCGACGAGGCCAAGCAGCGTGAAGGAGAGGCACTGGCGAGGAGGCGGTGCTGCTAGCAAGGACTGACGGTTTCAACTTGGAAAGGAAGGCGGAAATAGGGGAAATGTGGCTTTTGGTAAGGGGGGGGCGGGGATATTTCCGCGGAAGCTGAAAATTTGGAATTGCTTCAGCGAAAAAACTGGCGCGTAAAGTGCTATCAGACATGGTCCCTTATTCAGCACTGTGTATGATATGTGAACATCACAAAGGATTCATATAGCTTAACCCGTGTGTGATGAGTTTGAACATGCAAATTTTGGTTCAAATTTCCCTGGTTATAGTGGTCATCCACGTCATTGCATAATTTGCTTATGCAAAGGAGACTACAGCAGACCCACACTTCTTAATCGAGCAAGTTCAGCAATTAAACAGAGCTGGCTGACCTAAACAATACTCTATCAAATTAAAGACGGCGCTCTTAATTAAACAAAACAAAGAGAACTACTAAGGCTGGTGCTCATTGATGTCCGCCGCCTCCTCCGTGTCCAGCTCGCGCTCGACGATCTCCTCGGGAAGGGGCACCATGGCATCCATCACATTGTTCGGGAACGTAGTAATTTCAAAAAAATTCTACGCACACGCAAGATCATGGTGATGCATAGCAACGAGAGGGGAGAGTGTTGTCCACGTACCCTCGTAGACCGAAAGCGGAAGCATTAACACAACGCGGTTGATGTAGTCGTACGTCTTCACGATCCGACCGATCAAGTACCGAACGCACGGCACCTCCGAGTTCAGCACACGTTCAGCTCGAAGACGTCCCTCGAACTCCAATCCAGCCGAGTGTTGAGGGAGAGTTTCTTCAGCACGACGGCGTGGTGACGATGATGATGTTCTACCGACGCAGGGCTTCGCCTAAGCACCGCTACGATATTATCGAGGTGTAATATGGTGGAGGGGGGCACCACACACGGCTAAAAGATCAATCGATCAATTGTTGTGTCTATGGGGTGCCCCCCTGCCCCCGTACATAAAGGAGCAAGGGGGAGGCCGCCAACCAAGGAGGAGGGCGTGCCAAGGGGGGAGTCCTACTCCCACCGGGAGTAGGACTCCTCCTTTCCTTGTTGGAATAGGAGAAGGGAAGGGAGAAGGAGAAAGAAGGAAGGGGGCGCCCCCTCCCTAGTCCAATTCGGACTAGTCCATGGGGAGGGGTGCGGCCACCCTTTGGGGCCTTTCTCTCCTTTCCCGTATGGCCCATTAAGGCCCAATACGAATTCCCGTAACTCTTCGGTACTCCGAAAAATACCCGAATCACTTGGAACCTTTCCGAAGTCCGAATATAGTCGTCCAATATATCGATCTTTACGTCTCGGCCATTTCGAGACTCCTCGTCATGTACCCGATCTCATCCGGGACTCCGAACTCCTTCGGTACATCAAAACACATAAACTCATAATATAACCGTCATCGTAACGTTAAGCGTGCGGACCCTACGGGTTCGAGAACTATGTAGACATGACCGAGACACCTCTCCGGTCAATAACCAATAGTGGAACCTGGATGCTCATATTGGCTCCCACATATTCTACGAAGATCTTTATCGGTCAGACCGCATAACAACATATGTTGTTCCCTTTGTCATCAGTATGTTACTTGCCCGAGATTCAATCGTCGGTATCTCGATACCTATTTCAATCTCGTTACTGGCAAGTCTCTTTACTCGATCCGTAATACATCATCCCGCAACTAACTCATTAGTTACAATGCTTGCAAAGCTTATAGTGATGTGTATTACTGAGTGGGCCCAGAGATACCTCTCCGACAATCGGAGTGACAAATCCTAATCTTGAAATACGACAACCCAACACGTACCTTTCGAGACACCTGTAGAGCACCTTTATAATCACCCAGTTACGTTGTGACGTTTGGTAGCACACAAAGTGTTCCTCCGGTAAACGGGAGTTGCATAATCTCATAGTCATAGGAACATGTATAAGTCATGAAGAAAGCAATAGCAACATACTAAACGATCGAGTGCTAAGCTATCGGAATGGGTCAAGTCAATCACATCATTCTCCAAATGATGTGATCCCGTTAATCAAATGACAACTCATGTCTATGGCTAGGAAACATAACCATCTTTGATCAACGAGCTAGTCATGTAGAGGCATACTAGTGACACTCTGTTTGTCTATGTATTCACACAAGTATTATGTTTCCGGTTAATGCAATTCTAGCATGAATAAAAAACATTTATCATGATATAAGGAAATAAATAATAACTTTATTATTGCCTCTAAGGCATATTTCCTTCAGTCTCCCACTTGCACTAGAGTCAATAATCTAGTTCACATCGCCATGTGATTTAACATCAATAGTTCACATCACCATGTGATTAACACCCATAGTTCACATCGTCATGTGACCATCACCCAAAGTGTTTACTAGAGTCAGTAATCTAGTTCACATCGCTATGTGATTAACACCCAAAGAGTACTAAGGTGTGATCATGTTTTGCTTGTGAGATAATTTTAGTCAACGGGTCTGTCACATTCAGATCCGTAAGTATATTGCAAATTTCTATGTCTACAATGCTCTGCATGGAGCTACTCTAGCTAATTGCTTCCACTTTCAATATGTATCTAGACCGAGACTTAGAGTCATCTAGATTAGTGTCAAAACTTGCATCGACGTAACCCTTTACGACGAGCCTTTTGTCACTTCCATAATCGAGAAACATATCCTTATTCCAGTAAGGATAATTTTGACCGCTGTCCAGTGATCTACTCCTAGATCACTATTGTACTCCCTTGCCAAAATCAGTGTAGGGTAAACAATAGATCTGGTACACAGCATGGCATACTTTATAGAACCTATGGCCGAGGCATAGGGAATGACTTTCATTCTTTTTCTATCTTCTGCCGTGGTCGGGCTTTGAGTCTTACTCAATTTCACACCTTGTAACACAGGCAAGAAACTCTTTCTTTGTCTGTTCCATTTTGAACTGCTTCAAAATCTTGTTAAGGTATGTACTCATTGAAAAAACTTATCAAGCGTCTTTATCTATCTCTATGGATCTTGATGCTCAATATGTAAGCAGCTTCACCGAGGTCTTTCTTTGAAAAACTCCTTTCAAACACTCCTTTATGCTTCACAGAATAATTCTACATTATTTCCGATCAACAATATGCCATTCACATATACTTATCAGAAATGCTGTAGTGCTCCCACTCACTTTCTTGTAAATACAGGCTTCACCGCAAGTCTGTATAAAACTATATCCTTTGATCAACTTATCAAAGCGTATATTCCTACTCCGAGATGCTTGCACCAGTCCATAGATGGATCGCTGGAGCTTGCATATTTTGTTAGCACCTTTAGGATTGACAAAACCTTCTGGTTGCATCATATACAACTCTTCTTTAATAAATCCATTAAGGAATGCAGTTTTGTTTATCCATTTGCCATATTTCATAAAATGCGGCAATTGCTAACATGATTCAGACAGACTTAAGCATAGATACGAGTGAGAAACTCTCATCGTAGTCAACACCTTGAACTTGTCGAAAACCTTTTGAGACAATTCTAGCTTTGTAGATAGTAACGCTACTATCAGCGTCCGTCTTCCTCTTGAAGATCCATTTAATCTCAATGGCTCGCCAATCATTGGGCAAGTCAATCAAAGTCCATACTTTGTTCTCATACATGGATCTCATCTCAGATTTCATGGTCTCAAGCCATTTTGCGGAATCTGGGCTCACCATCGCTTCTTCATAGTTCGTAGGTTTGTCATGGTCTAGTAACATAACCTCCAGAACAGGATTACCGTACCACTTTGGTGCGGATCTTACTCTGGTTGACCTACGAGGTTCAGTAATAACTTGATCTGAAGTTCCATGATCATCATCATTAACTTCGTCACTAATTAGTATAGGCGTCACAGAAACTGGTTTCTGCGATGAACTACTTTCCAATAAGGGAGCAGGTACAATTACCTCATCAAGTTCTACTTTCCACCCACTCACTTATTTCGAGAGAAACTCCTTCTCTAGAAAGGATCCATTCTTAGCAACGAATGTCTTGCCTTCGGATCTGTAATAGAAGGTGTACCCAACTGTCTCCTTTGGGTATCCTATGAAGACACATTTCTCCGATTTGGGTTTGAGCTTATCAGGATGAAACTTTTTCACGTAAGCATCGCAACCCCAAACTTTAAGAAACGACAGCTTAGGTTTCTTGCCAAACCATAGTTCATACGGTGTCATCTCAAAGGATTTATATGGTGCCCTATGTAACGTGAATGCAGCTGTCTCTAATGCATAACCCCAAAACTATAGTGGTAAATTGGTAAAAACATCATAGATTGCACTATATCCAATAAAGTACGGTTATGACGTTCGGACACACCATTACACTGTGGTGTTCCAGGTGGCGTGAGTAGTGAAACTATTTCACATTGTTTTTACTGAAGGCCAAACTCGTAACTCAAATACTCTTCTCCACGATCAGATCGTAGAAACTTTATTTTCTTGTTACGATGATTTTCCACTTCACTCTGAAATTATATGAACTTTTCAAATGTTTCAGACTTCTGTTTCATTAAGTAGATATACCCATATCTGCTCAAATCATCTGTGAAGGTCAGAAAATAATGATACCTGCTACGAGCCTCAATATTCATCGGACCACATACATCTGTATGTATGATTTCCATCAAATCTGTTGCTCTCTCCATAGTTCTGGAGAACGGCGTTTTAGTCATCTTGCCCATGAGGCACGATTCGCAAGAATCAAGTGATTCCAAAATCCCATCAGTATGGAGTTTCTTCATGCGCTTTACACCAATATGACCTAAACGGTAGTGCCACAAATAAGTTGCACTATCATTATTAACTTTGCAACTTTTGGCTTCATGAATATGTGTATCACTACGATCGAGATCCAACAAACCATTTTATTGGGTGTATGACCATAGAAGGTTTTATTCATGTAAACAGAACAACAATTATTCTCTAATTTAAATGAATAACCGTATTGCAACAAACATGATCAAATCATATTCATGCTCAACGCAAACACCAAATAACACTTATTTAGTTTCAACACTAATCCCGAAAGTATAGGGAGTGTGCGATGATGATCATATCAATCTTGGAACTACTTCCAACACACATCGTCACCTCGCCTTTTACTAGTCTCTGTTTTATTCTGCAACTCCCGTTTCGAGTTACTACTCTTAGCAACTGAACCAGTATCAAATACCGAGGGGTTGCTATAAACACTAGTAAAGTACACATCAATAACATGTATATCCAATATACCTTTGTTCACTTTGCCATCCTTCTTATCCACCAAATAGTTGTGGTAGTTCCGCTTCCAGTGACCAGTCCCTTTGCAGTAGAAGCACTTAGTCTCAGGCTTAGGACCAGACTTAGGCTTCTTCACTTGAGCAGCAACTTGCTTGCCGTTCTTCTTGAAGTTCCCCTTCTTCCCTTTGCCCTTTTCTTGAAACTAGTGGTCTCGTCAACCATCAACACTTGATGTTTTTCATGATTTCTACCTTCGTCGATTTCAGCATCACGAAGAGCTCGGGAATTACTTTCGTCATCCCTTGCATACTATAGTTCATCACGAAGTTCTACTAACTTGGTGATGGTGACTAGAGAATTCTGTCAATCACTATTTTATTTCGAAGATTAACTCCCACTTGATTCAAGCGATTGTAGTACCCAGACAATCTGAGCACATGCTCACTGCTTGAGCTTATTCTCCTCCATCTTTTAGCTATAGAACTTGTTGGAGACTTCATATCTCTCAACTCGGGTATTTGCTTGAAATATTAACTTCAACTCCTGGAACATCTCATATGGTCCATGACGTTCAAAACGTCTTTGAAGTCCCGATTCTAAGCCGTTAAGCATGGTGCACTAAACTATCAAGTAGTCATCATATTGAGCTAGCCAAACGTTCATAACGTCTGCATCTGCTCCTGCAATAGGTCTGTCACCTAGCGGTGCATCAAGGACATAATTCTTCTGTGCAGCAATGAGGATAATCCTCAGATCACGGATCCAATCCGCATCTTTGCTACTAACATCTTTCAACATAATTTTCCTCTAGGAACATATCAAAAATAAACACAGGGAAGCAACTACGCGAGCTATTGATCTACAATATAATTTGCAAAATACTATCAGGACTAAGTTCATGATAAATTTAAGTTCAATTAATCATATTACTTAAGAACTCCCACTTAGATAGACATCCCTCTAATCCTCTAAGTGATCACGTGATCCATATCAACTAAACCATGACCGATCATCACGTGAAATGGAGTAGTTTTCAATGGTGAACATCACTATGTTGATCATATCTACTATATGATTCACGCTCGACCTTTCGGTCTCAGTGTTCCGAGGCCATATCTGCATATGCTAGGCTCGTCAAGTTTAACCTGAGTATTCCACGTGTGCAACTGTTTTGCACCCGTTGTATTTGAACGTAGAGCCTATCACACCCGATCATCACGTGGTGTCTCAGCACGAAGAACTTTCGCAACGGTGCATACTCAGGGAGAACACTTTTATCTTGAAATTTTAGTGAGAGATCATCTTATAATGCTACCGTCAATCAAAGCAAGATAAGATGCATAAAAGATAAACATCACATGCAATCAATATAAGTGATATGATATGGCCATCATCATCTTGTGCTTGTGATCTCCATCTCCGAAGCACCGTCATGATCACCATCGTCACCGGCGTGACACCTTGATCTCCATCGTAGCATCGTTGTTGTCTCGCCAACTATTGCTTTTACGACTATCGCTACCGCTTAGTGATAAAGTAAAACAATTACATGGTGATTGCATTTCATACAATAAAGCGACAACCATATGGCTCCTGCCAGTTGCTGATAACTCGGTTACAACACATGATCATCTCATACAATAAAATATAGCATCATGTCTTGACCATATCACATCACAACATGCCCTGCAAAAACAAGTTAGACGTCCTCTACTTTGTTGTTGCAAGTTTTACGTGGCTGCTACTAGCTTAGCAAGAACCGTTCTTACCTACGCATCAAAACCACAACGATAGTTTGTCAAGTTGGTGCTGTTTTAACCTTCGCAAGGACCGGGCGTAGCCACACTCGGTTCAACTAAATTCAGAGAGACAAACACCCGCCAGTCACCTTTAAGCAACGAGTGCTCGCAACGGTGAAACCAGTCTCGCGTAAGCGTACGCGTAATGTCGGTCCGGGCCGCTTCATCTCACAATACCGCTGAACCAAAATAGGACATGCTGGTAAGCAGTATGACTTATATCGCCCACAACTCACTTGTGTTCTACTCGTGCATATAACATCAATGCATAAAACCTGGCTCTGATACCACTGTTGGGGAACGTAGTAATTTCAAAAAAATTCTACGCACACGCAAGATCATGGTGATGCATAGCAACGAGAGGGGAGAGTGTTGTCCACGTACCCTCGTAGACCGAAAGAGGAAGCGTTAACACAACGCGGTTGATGTGGTCATCCGTCTTCACGATCTGACCGATCAAGTACCTAACGCACGGCACCTCCGAGTTCAGCACACGTTCAGCTCGATGACGTCCCTCGAACTCCGATCCAGCCGAGTGTTGAGGGAGAGTTTTGTCAGCACGACGGCGTGGTGACGATGATGATGTCCTACCGACGCAGGGCTTCGCCTAAGCACCTCTACGATATTATCGAGGTGTAATATGGTGTTGGGGGGCACCGCACATGGCTAAGAGATCAATCAATCAATTGTTGTCTCTATGGGGTGCCCCCCTGCCCCCGTATATAAAGGAGCAAGGGGGATGTCAGGACCGGTTTTTCGAGATATTAATTCTCCAGAAAATGGCCCTTGTGCTCACCAGCCCCAGGATTACTGTTAGCTGATGAGGCACTAACTTGATACAGAAATTCCAAACAAAGTACAAAATATGTAGTACAAGACCATTGTGGCCTATGAGTACAACACTTGGTTTCTAGTGGTTGATGGCGGAAGCGGTTTGTGGTTCATCTGCACCTATGGGACTCCATTTCCCACAAGAACAGCTGACCAGGATAACTCCTATCTTCGCGAGGCTGCTATCACCTTTACATGTGTTCCGGGGCTGTCGTCGTAACGCTCTTCTCCACGCAAGAAATCTGGCCAAGACAATAGCCAGGGACAAGCCAGTGAGTACGTTTGAATGTACTCGCAAACATTACGAACACGGGTATAATATAACAAGGGGTAATCATGCTCCGAAATATTCTATGATCATAACGTCAGTCACAAATGAACAAAATTCATGATGCACGCATGCAGGTTATTCATGTAAAATGCATTACGGGAGTAGGAATAGAATGCACCGATCGAGTGTCCGAAGTGACGTCTCGAGGGAAAATAAAATAAATCATGCCTCAGTCGGGCGTCTGGGCGACACCACATAAAGGGCTTATAGATAAAACAAATAACAAGCATGCCACAGTCGGGCGTCTATGCGACACCACGTAAAGGGCTTATAAATAAAAGGAATAGCAAGCATGCCACAGTCGGGCGTCTGAGCGACACCACCTAAAGGGCTTATAAATAATAGAAATGACAAGCATGCCACAGTCGGGCGTCTGAGCGACACCACATAAAGGGCTTATAAATAATAATTAAATAACAAGCATGCCGCAGTCGGGCGTCTGAGCGGCACCACATAGAGGGCTTATATAAGAATGATCACAGTGAATATCCAGGAGGTAGAACCGTCCCAGGGATACTCAATAATTCAAATAAAGTAAATGGTTAGTCCACAATGATAATAATCATAATCCACATGTGTCACAGTTCATCATCAATGTTCAGGTTTAGCAGTTTTTTCCTCCGAAGACCGACACTAAGACCGACACTTGACCCATCCCAGACTGTAGTCCTTAACCATGGACACGGCTATTCGAATAGATGTATAATCTCTGCAGAGGGTGTACTCTTTACCCACGGGTAACGGATTTCTTTAGTCCATCGGGACTAATTCCGTCTACGGTCTTTTAATTGAAAACACGCCTGACCTGCACACACCAGCTTAACTTACCGGTGTCTGGAATCACCCACGACACCTGTCAAGCAAAACTCTAAGTGGGGAGGCTACAACCTCGACGTAGCATGGGATCACAAAATTTATACCGCGCGCAAACTAGGGGAGCTACCCCTTCGGCTACAACCGAAACACCCATGCCCCCTGACCGGATGACTGGCTTTAATCCATGGCCATGGGACCCTCATCACGGCCTCTCTGTACGGTGTGTGCTAGAAAGGGGTTGACAACTTACTGAACCGTACCCTACCTATGGCAGGGACAAGTGGTAGTACGAAGCAAGTATGGGGGTTACTGGAACAAGACTCGATCTACGGCCGACTCAGGAGGTTCAAGTATTCTCCGTATGATTAGCATAACCAAAAATATTTCCATTAACAGATAAACTCACCACTCATCAAGCCTCACCATGCCATACCGGACATACTCGTCTCGACGAGGAACTAGGGACAAGCTCGTGTCTACCCAAGACCGCGACTTTCCCGGCTTCCTTCCGGTATGCATGAGAAGCTTACGAGGATGATTACCATCACCAGCATATCCATTTCTAACAGCAAAGCATCTCCATTATGCACCCATGCGTATGATTTTATCGTCACATAAAATAACGTATGCTCCAAGTCAAGGTGGTGTTGTAACCGTATCAACAACACACAAAATATTATGCCAGAGTTCAGAATGCTTGCCTTTAGGTTGTGGAGAGGAAGTGTGCATTCCAAACTTTTTTGAAAGTTTTCTTCTCTCTCCATTTCCTATCTTGAAAAATATTCAAATAACATATATTTCAAAACAGTACAAAGTTGTCCTAAATATTTTTGAAATAAATCTTAAAATAAACTAGATGAAATTTGAGAGAGGTAGGAAAAAGAATCAACTCATTTGGAGTTTTATTTTAAAAGATATAGCCAGTCAAAGTTCTGTTTTTAATAAAACCAGAAAAGAAAACGTTTCGGGGGAAAATACGCTTTCGAAGCAGAGGAGACGTACTCGGGACTTTGCGCTTCCACTAAAGCCAGCGTGGGTGGCGCGTGGGTCACTGACAGTGGGTCCAGGGGGCCCACTGGTCAGGTTTGACTAGTACCCCTCTCCCTCCTCTCTCTGCCCGAGCGGAGGCGGGACTCCGGCGATCGCCGTCGACGAACGGCAGCTCCCCACGGGGCCCCGAGGGCAGAGATGGACCCGCCAGTCTAGGGCGGTCCTCCCGGTGGGCGCTAGGCAGGTGGGGACGGAGGAAGTCACCGGCGGCGAGCTCCGCGGCGGACGGTGGTTCGGGAGCAAATGGGGCTTCGGGCTATGGTGGTCCTTGGTCGAGGCTGAGGCGCTGGGCAGCTCCGCAAGACCATGGGGAGACGGGTGGTGGTGTTGGAAGGACGGGCGAGGGTCTGGTGGCGACGCATTGCACCGGATTGTGGCGGCGACCGAACTGGCCGGAGACGGGGAAGAAAGCTTCCCGACGTTGATTGCTGGGTGTTGGGGCACTAGGGGGATAGAACGAGGTTGCCTGAGTGCTTGGTAGAGCTCGGGGTCCCCTTATATAGGCGTTCGAGGTCGGTCCCGCGGCGGCCGTGGATAGGATCGCCGGCGACCGCTGTTCTGTAGCTGCAGGACGACGTGGCGGCGACGAGCGCGTGCCGACGAGCTTGTGGATAGGCTCGGGCTGTTCCCAGGGGGCAGCTGGCGCGCGCGGGTGGCTTGGGCGGCGCCGTCCATGGCAGAGCCTGCTGCCGACGCCGGCGTGCCGCCAAGGGAGCCCTGACGGCGGCGCTGTAGGGCGCCAGGGTGGCTTGGAGGGTTCTGGCGAGTGGGCGAGGGCAGGGCGTGGCTCTGCAGGCGAGCAAGGGCCAGGGGTGCGACGCGGCGACCCGTGCGCACGCACGTGCAAAACGCGCGCTCTGGCCGCGCCCAGAGCACGCACGCCAGGTGCTCGACGAAAAGCCAGCGCGTGCTAGAGGGCTAGGGTGATGCTGGTAGTTAACAGGCCAGGGTTAGGGATAGCTAGGAGGTTAGTGGACATGCTGGATGGGTCAGGGGCTCAAGTCCATAATGCAAACTAGAAAACATGCCAAAACTGTTCCTGCACACAGGGTGTTTGACAGAATGCCATGGGCATCTAGGCAACTCTTGGGGTGGCCAAAATCTCCAGATCCTAGTCTCTTTAGGAGCTAAAGAAGGTGGTAAGGTTAGTTTGGCAAAAACAGAAACTTGTTAGTGCAAGTTTTTGAGAAAACCAGTTTTGGGCAGAAACTAAAAGCTATCATTGCATGCACTAAAAATCCTCCAATGGGTCCAATCTCCTGGACTTAAGGGTTTTGTAGGGAGGTCTATAAGCAGGAAAAAGCTCATGGGCACTAGAGCAAAATAAAATAGGGTTGCAGTACAAATCACCAAACTGGACCAGAATGAAAATGAGGTTGATTCACTCAAATTTTTCAAAGAACATCACTGGGTTTTTGCATGAAGTTGAATTATATGCATCTACTGACATCTCCAAACACTTGGAAGAATTTTTAGGGAATATTTAAATAGGTTGTAGTGCAAAAATACCTACTGGACCAGATTTGAAAAGTTGATGTAGAGCTCAAAATCTCCAATAACCAAAAGATGTTTTTGCATAAAAGTGATGTGGAAACATCACATGACATCCCCAAATTTTGGTGAAAATTTTAAATGCATTAATCAAATGGTTGCAGTGCAAAAGAGGCTCCAAATTTTTGAAAGATCATTTTAAAAGAATAAAACTCAGGAAAAACAATTATGCAAATAAATCCACTGATAAAGAATTGTTTTATTGAGAGAGCATACAAGTCCAATAATACTTTTGGAAAGTTTCCACTTGAGGTTAAAAACCCACAATATTAAAGAGAAGAGGGGTTCTGAAATCAAAGAGAAATCCAGAAAAAAATTTAATTTCCTGGCAAAATTTTAATTAATAAAACAAGGTCAAAATTTTTGGGGTGTTACAACACTACCCCCCTTAAGAAAAATCTCGTCCTCGAGATTTGCTAAGGGTTGTTTTAAAAATAATACTCCCATTAGTTGAAACCAAGAGTTTGCTCATAGCACAAACTTAGGGTACAATCATAAGCTGCAACACACAAATAAACATAGCTATGACGTTTACAAGGAAAACGGCAAAAGGACAGGGTCCTGAGAAAACGTCTCTGGTACAGGGGCACACTCTTCTTCTATCGGGGGAAGCGGATTGACCAGTCGATGAACGCGTCTCTCTTGGTCGGGCTTCAGTGGTCTGCCGATGGCGATCTGAGGATTTAAATCAGCGAGGCTCTGGAGATAACCCATTACCCGCTGAGTCAAACGCTCCTGAGCGATAACATACTGGGCAAGGTTGGCCAGTACTGGATCTCTCTCAATTCGCCCACCGGGAAAAGATGCTACTTCTCCGGGTGCTGCACGACTCGGAAAATAATAATATCCTCGTTCGCTGGCATAGGGTACCGCGAATCGAAGACGAGCAAGCGCTTCGTACGCAGCAGCTTCTATGGCCATATGCGGAGTCGGCATGGATTTCCCCACGAAGGAGACTTCCGTTGGGTCTTGGTTTGGGTTTACGGGAGGGATGTGCACCACTGCCCAATATTTCGAGGTGGAAGGGGTGATCCTCGATTTGAGCAACTCGTACTGGGGTGGATGGATGGCACTCATGGTACTGCAGGTAAAGTCCCACAATAATTTAACAAAACTACCCGGGGTTGCGTCTGGAGTTCTCAGATAAATACTGGGGGTCGGCATGGCAAAGAAATGGTTGTGCGTGTTGTGCACAAGGTGAGGGGTGCTTGGCAAGGTCACGAGGTGGCCTTTTATATAGCACTGGGGCTGGGTTTTTTACCGTGGCGAAGGGTAACTGGTTGTCGGTTCTGTCCTATGGGGTCGGGGTCAAAGCCACAGATACTCATATCTCACAAATGTGACGTATACTGTGGGTGTCGTCGGGGTGGTTTTGGTAGCTGCGCCCGGAATTTAAAAATGCAACTGTACGCTAACGTACATATGCATGGCTACTATTCCAAAATAGGGGCGCACAAGCAGACAGCATTTAAAAAAAGGTGATACAGGATCACACAACGACAAGGCGTAGAAATATTAAGGCTCGTTACTACTCGAGCGACTTAGTCTACTTCGTTAATATCTAAGCGGGCTTGTCTAGTGGACGTCGAAGCTTCTCCACGGGTTTCACCGTCGGGATTAGCCGGATGAGGTTGAGGGGCTGCAGGGTCGGGGTAGCAATGATGACCGTCGCGGGGGTTGTTGGCTACAACCCCGTTGGAGCGTGTTCCCAAAAGGCGACGAAGCACTTCTGGGGACACCAAAGTATTTTGGTCGATGGCTGGGGCAGACCTCAAGGGCTCGATCGGGTGTCCGAACAGCACGACTGGGTTGTCGGCGTCGGGCTCCACTTCTCCTCTCGCCGGGGCTCGGCAAACCAGTTCTCCACGAGCTGCGATCAGATCAAGGGTGATTTGATCGAACAGTTCCTCTAGTGCACTTACATAGCGCACCAGATTCAACAATGCAGGATCCGTCTCGTGATCTCCGTTGGCAACCTAGGGCGGCCTACCATACCCGTCACGACTGGGGTAGTAGTAGAACGAGCGACAGTTAACTCTGGGCGACAAGTGCCGGAGTTGAACTATAGCTTCTCGAGCTGCCAGTTGGATGGATTGTGGCTCAAAGGAAGTGGTCCTTCCAGTGAACCTGTAGGGGCGTTCTGGTGATAGACCCCTACCATAGATGTGTACAGTGGCCCAGAACTGACGGCTCTCACCGCTCATGAGTCCTTGGTACACAACATATTCTGGGGCTCCTCTAATGCATATGCACGGCGGGTGAGGTTTGCGAGCACGGTCACAAAACCTCCAAGGTTGGTGGCTGTGGTTTCATTGTGAACAATGGGGCCAGGCATCGCGGCTTGGTTTGAGAAAGAGGCTGTGTTGTGCTGTGTTGAGGCTAGCGTGCCCTTTTTATAGAAAAGGGGGACGGAGTCTTCCTTCACACGCTTGCGAATGAGACCTGTTAGGTGTCGGTCACTGGCGCGTGATCGACAGGCTAGGCTGATAGGTTGGGCACCGACTGGCAAAAGCGTCGGGGTCACTGTGTGGCTATCTTACACGAGAAGCTTGGCCGGGGTTGGGTTAAGGTCTGGTGGGTTGGTTAACCTAGGTTTATTGACCTGGCTAAGATAGGATTAGCCAATGGTCAGCCTGGTTCTGATACCAAGTCTGTCAGGACCGGTTTTTTGGGATATTAATTCTCCAGAAAATGGCCCTTGTGCTCACCAGCCCCAAGATTACTGTTAGCTGATGAGGCACTAACTTGATACAGAAATTCCAAGCAAAGTACAAAATATGTAGTACAAGACCATTGTGGCCTATGAGTACAACACTTGGTTTCTAGTGGTTGATGGTGGAAGTGGTTCGTGGTTCATCTGCGTCTATGGGACTCCATTTCCCACAAGAACAGCTGACCAGGATAACTCCTATCTTCGCGAGGCTGCTATCACCTTTACATGGGTTCCGGGGCTGTCGTCGTAACGCTCTTCTCCACGCAAGAAATCTGGCCAAGACAATAGCCAGGGACAAGCCAGTGAGTACGTTTGAATGTACTCGCAAACATTACGAACACGGGTATAATATAACAAGGGGTAATCATGCTCCGAAATATTCTATGATCATAACGTCAGTCACAAAATGAACAAAATTCATGATGCACGCATGCAGGTTATTCATGTAAAATGCATTACGGGAGTAGGAATAGAATGCACCGATCGAGTGTCTGAAGTGACGCCTCGAGGGGAAAATAAAATAAATCCTGCCTCAGTCGGGCGTCTGGGCGACACCACATAAAGGGCTTATAGATAAAAGAAATAACAAGCATGCCACAGTCGGGCGTCTATGCGACACCACATAAAGGGCTTATAAATAAAAGGAATAGCAAGCATGCCACAGTCGGGCGTCTGAGCGACACCACATAAAGGGCTTATAAATAATAGAAATGACAGGCATGCCACAGTCGGGCATCTGAGCGACACCACATAAAGGGCTTATAGATAATAATTAAATAACAAGCATGCCGCAGTCGGGCGTCTGAGCGACACCACATAGAGGGCTTATATAAGAATGATCACAGTGAATATCCTGGAGGTAGAACCGTCCCAGGGATACTCAATAATTCAAATAAAGTAAATGGTTAGTCCACAATAATAATAATCATAATCCACATGTGTCACAGTTCATCATCAATGTTCTGGTTTAGCAGTTTTTCCTCCAAAGACCGACACTTGACCCATCCCAGACTGTAGTCCTTAACCATGGACACGGCTATTCGAATAGATGTATAATCTCTGCAGAGGGTGTACTCTTTACCCACGGGTAACGGATTTCTTTAGTCCGTCGGGACTAATTCCGTCTACGGTCTTTTAATTGAAAACACGCCTGACCTGCACACACCAGCTTAACTTACCGGTTCTGGAACCACCCACGACACCTGTCAAGCAAAACTCTAAGTGGGGAGGCTACAACCTCGACGTAGCATGGGATCACAAAATTTATACCGCGCGCAAACTAGGGGAGCTACCCCTTCGGCTACAACCGAACACCCATGCCCCCTGACCGGATGACTGGCTTTAATCCATGGCCATGGGACCCTCATCACGGCCTCTCTGTATGGTGTGTGCTAGAAAGGGGTTGATAACTTACTGAATCGTACCCTACCTATGGCAGGGACAAGTGGTAGTACGAAGCAAGTATGGGGGTTACTGGAACAAGACTCGATCTACGGCCGACTCAGGAGGTTCAAGTATTCTCCGTATGATTAGCACAACCAACAATATTTCCATTAACAGATAAACTCACCACTCATCAAGCCTCACCATGCCATACCGGACATACTCATCTCGACGAGGAACTAGGGACAAGCTCGTGTCTACCCAAGACCGTGACTTTCCTGGCTTCCTTCCGGTATGCATGAGAAGCTTACGAGGATGATTACTATCACCAGCATATCCATTTCTAACAGCAAAGCATCTCCAATATGCAACCATGCGTATGATTTTATCGTCACACAAAAAATAACGTATGCTCCAAGTCAAAGTAGTGTTGTAACCGTATAAAAATAAAAACACCACACGAAAATATTAAGCCAGAGTTCAGAATGCTTGCCTTTAGGTTGTGGAGAGGAAGTGTGCATTCCAAAACTTTTTTGAAAGTTTTCTTCTCTCTCCATTTCCTATCTTCAAATATATTCAAATAACATATATTTCAAAAAAGTTGTCCTAAATATTGTTGAAATAAATCTTAAAATAAACTAGATGAAATTTGAGAGAGGTAGGAAAAAGAATCAACTCATTTGGAGTTTTATTTTAAAAGATATAGCCAGTCAAAGTTTAGTCAAATTTCCGTTTTTAATAAAAGCAGAAAAGAAAATGTTTCGGGGGAAAATACGCTTTCGAAGCAGAGGAGACGTACTCGGGACTTTGCGCTTCCACTAAAGCCAGCGTGGGTGGCGCGTGGGTCACTGACAGTGGGTCCAGGGGGCCCACTGGTCAGGTTTGACTAGTACCCCTCTCCCTCCTCTCTCTCTGCCCGAGCGGAGGCGGCACTCCGGCGATCGCCGTAGACGAACGGCAGCTCCCCACGGGGCCCCGAGGGCAGGGATGGACCCGCCAGTCTAGGGCGGTCCTCCCGGTGGGCGCTAGGCACGTGGGGACGGAGAAAGTCACCGGCGGCGAGCTCCGCGGCGGACGGTGGTTCGGGAGCAAATGGGGCTTCGGGCTATGGTGGTCCTTGGTCGAGGCTGAGGCGCTGGGCAGCTCCGCAAGACCATGGGGAGACGGGTGGTGGTGTTGGAAGGACGGGCGAGGGTCTGGTGGCGATGCATTGCACTGGATTGTGGCGGCGACCGAACTGGCCGGAGACGGGGAAGAAAGCTTCCCGACGTCGATTGCTGGGTGTTGGGGCACTAGGGGGATAGAACGAGGTTGCCTGAGTGCTTGGTCGAGCTCGGGGTCCCCTTATATAGGCGTTCGAGGTCGGTCACGCGGCGGCCGTGGATAGGATCGCCGGCGACCGCTGTTCTGTAGCTGCAGGGCGACGTGGCGGCGACGAGCGCGTGCCGACGAGCTTGTGGATAGGCTCGGGCTGTTCCCAGGGGGCAGCTGGCGCGCGCGGGTGGCTTGGGCGGCGCCATCCATGGCAGAGCCCGCTGCCGACACCGGCGTGCCGCGAAGGGAGCCCTGACGGCGGCGCTGTAGGGCGCCAGGGAGCTTGGAGGGTTCTGGCGAGTGGGCGAGGGCAGGGCGTGGCTCTGCAAGCGAGCAAGGGCCAGGGGTGCGACGCGGTGACCCGTGCGCAAGCACGTGCAAAACGCGCGCTCTGGCCGCGCCCAGAGCACACACGCCAGGTGCTCGATGAAAAGCCAGTGCGTGCTAGAGGGCTAGGGTGATGCTGGTAGTTAACAGGCCAGGGTTAGGGATAGCTAGGAGCTTAGTGGACAAGCTGGATGGGTCAGGGGCTCAAGTCCATAATGCAAAACTAGAAAACATGCCAAAACTGTTCCTGCACACAGGGTGTTTGACAGAATGCCATGGGCATCTAGGCAACTCTTGGGGTGGCCAAAATCTCCAGACCGTAGTCTCTTTAGGAGCTAAAGAAGGTGGTAAGGTTAGTTTGGCAAAAACAGAAACTTGTTAGTGCAAGTTTCTGAGAAAACCAGTTTTGGGCAGAAACTAAAAGCTATCAATGCACGCACTAAAAATCCTCCAATGGGTCCAATCTCCTGGACTTAAGGGTTTGGTAGGGAGGACTACAAGCAGGAAAAAGCTCATGGGCACTAGAGCAAAATAAAATAGGGTTGCAGGACAAATCACCAAACTGGACCAGAATGAAGATGAGGTTGATTCACTCAAATTTTTCGAAGAACATCACTGGGTTTTTGCATGAAGCTGAATTATATGCATCTACTGACATCTCCAAACACTTGGAAGAATTTTTAGGGAAATATTTAAATAGGTTGTAGTGCAAAAATACCTACTGGACCAGATTTGAAAAGTTGATGTAGAGCTCAAAATCTCCAATGACCAAAAGATGTTTTTGCATAAAAGTGATGTGGAAACATCACATGACATCCCCAAATTTTGGTGAAAATTTTAAATGCATTAATCAAATGGTTGCAGTGCAAAAGAGGCTCCAATTTTTTGAAAGATCATTTTAAAAGAATAAAACTCAGGAAAAACAATTATGCAAATAAATCCACTGATAAAGAATTGTTTTATTGAGAGAGCATACAAGTCCAATAATACTTTTGGAAAGTTTCCACTTGAGTTAAAAACCCACAATATTAAAGAGAAGAGGGGTTCTGAAATCAAAGAGAAATCCAGAAAAATTTAGTTTCCTGGCAAAATTTTAATTAATAACACAAGGTCAAAATTTCTGGGGTGTTACAGGGGAGGCCGCCGGCCAAGGAGGAGGGCGCGCCAAGGGGGGAGTCCTACTCCCACCGGGAGTAGGACTCCTCCTTTCCTTGTTGGAATAGGAGAAGGGAAGGGAGAAGGAGAAAGAAGGAAGGGGGCGCCCCCTCCCTAGTCCAATTCGGACTAGTCCATGGGGAGGGGTGCGGCCACCCTTTGGGGCCTTTCTCTCCTTTCCCGTATGGCCCATTAAGGCCCAATACGAATTCCCGTAACTCTCCGGTACTCCGAAAAATACCCGAATCACTCAGAACCTTTCCGAAGTCCGAATATAGTCGTCCAATATATCGATCTTTACGTCTCGGCCATTTCGAGACTCCTCGTCATGTCCCTGATCTCATCCGGGACTCCGAACTCCTTCGGTACATCAAAACACATAAACTCATAATATAACCGTCATCGTAACGTTAAGCATGCGGACCCTACGGGTTCGAGAACTATGTAGACATGACCGAGACACCTCTCCGGTCAATAACCAATAGCGGAACCTGGATGCTCATATTGGCTCCCACATATTCTACGAAGATCTTTATCGGTCAGACCGCATAACAACATACGTTGTTCCCTTTGTCATCGGTATGTTACTTGCCCGAGATTCGATCGTCGGTATCTCGATACCTAGTTCAATCTCGTTACCGGCAAGTCTCTTTACTTGTTCCGTAATACATCATCCCGCAACTAACTCATTAGTTACAATGCTTGCAAGGCCTATAGTGATGTGTATTACTGAGTGGGCCCAGAGATACCTCTCCGACAATTGGAGTGACAAATCCTAATCTTGAAATACGCCAACCCAACAAGTACCTTTGGAGACACCTGTAGAGCACCTTTATAATCACCCAGTTACGTTGTGATGTTTGGTAGCACACAAAGTGTTCCTCCGGTAAACGGGAGTTGCATAATCTCATAGTCATAGGAACATGTATAAGTCATGAAGAAAGCAATAGCAACATACAAACGATCGAGTGCTAAGCTATCGGAATGGTTCAAGTCAATCACATCATTCTCCTAATGATGTGATCTCGTTAATCAAATGACAACTCGTGTCTATGGCTAGGAAACATAACCATCTTTGATCAACGAGCTAGTCAAGTAGAGGCATACTAGTGACACTCTGTTTGTCTATGTATTCACACAAGTATTATGTTTCCGGTTAATACAATTCTAGCATGAATAATAAACATTTATCATGATATAAGGAAATAAATAATAACTTTATTATTGCCTCTAGGGCATATATCCTTCACACATCATACTCGGCAAGCATCTCATCCTCCGTGTATGCCATCTCTTTGGAAAAGGCCGTCACGAGCTGGGCGTGGTCAGCCGCGATCTGGACATGGAGGGGCTCCGTCGTGGCAAGGTATGCTGTCGGTTTCAGGGCTCCGCAGACCCAATAAGGTTCGAACTCGGAGGTGTCTGCGAAGATCTCAACCTCTCAAGCCTCAAGCTCGTCACCCTACAGCCTATCCTTGCCAGATTCGCATGAGCAGGGAGGAAGATGAACATGGCGGTTTACACAGGTTTGGGCCACCTTGAGGTGTAAAACCCTACTCCTGCTTTGGGGTGGATTGGCCTCACGAGGGGCTGAGGATGAACAAGTACAGTGGATGAACAGCCTCATGAGGACATGGTGGAGAGGGTGGAAAGGATCCGATCCCCTCTATGGTGGTGGCTAACCTATATTTATAGTGGCCTTGGTCCCCTTCCCTTGAAACTTAGGCAAGAAGGGATCCCACAACGGCCAATTTGAAAGGGGACAAGTAGTACATCAAATCCTAACGATAGGTGGTCTTCGCCTGCAAAGCTTCTTGTCATGATGCAACGGTGAGCTCGGTGATGACATCCGCCCTGCCGAGCCCGTGGTCTTGGTCTTGCAACACCGGAATGGAAATCTTTGGGGGATTTCTCGGGAACCCGCGCTCATCCTTGCTCCCTTAGGACCAAAAGGGAAACTGTCTCCTCTACGCCTGCTGGCGCCCGCCTGACCATGGTCGTCATGGCTCACATCATCACAGCCTCGTGAGGTTGGGTACCTGCATAGAAATATCCACTCCTAGGAGGCCGCCTGGGGATGTCGCTCCCTCTGGAGGTCTTGGTGTTGTCCGCCTCATGAGTCTAGGGCCCTCATGAGGGTCTTGTCTTGGTGGTCTTGCAGATGGGCCATATCGGGCCGTCGAAGGAGCCACGCCGTGGGCCGCAGGCAGGCAACTCTGGGCACCCTGATTTCTAGAACACCGATAGTAGCCCCCGGGCCCAAGGCGCACTCAGGCTGGCTTCAAGGCCAAGCCAAGGGGCAAGGGTGAAGCGCCGTGGGCCGCAATCGCCTGCGGGTCAAGCTGACGCGTGGCGCTTGACGGGGCGCGGACACCTCTGCTTCCCCATGTCACCTCGGTGACTGTTCCGAGTTGACATCAGCCTGGTGCATGCAGCAGGGCCAGCATCACTCAGAACATGGAGGGGCGCTCGTTATCCTTCTTCCGACTATAAAAGGGCGAGGGGGCGGAGCCCCTATCCCATCTTCGTCTTCTTGCCTCCATGTCCTCCTATCTCCGCCGCATCCTCCACCTTGCCAAAGCAACCATGGCACCAACAAGGAGGTTCTCAGTCGAAGAGATGGGCAAGGCCTCTCAAGTGGGGCCGGAGGCACCGCCACCAAAGAGAGGGCGCGGTCGTCCCCGCAAATCCGCCACCGCACCAGCGACGTCATCATGGGGGGGGGGGACGTCCGCCTCTGGCGGCTCGTAAAAGCCCCAACTGCCGGGAGAGGGGCTTCCCCCATGGGGGCGGTCGCGAGGGCCCTGGCAGCCACGGCCAAGGGGGAAGGCGTGCCGTGGCCAGCCAGCCACCGCGCGCCCGCTCGAGTGAGTTTGCGTGCAAGTTCATTGTGCGGGTGGAGGGCCCTCCGGGCAGATGGCTTCTGCTTCCAAGCTCCTTCGCAGAGGAGGTGCCGGCAGTGGGACCCATTGGGCTGCAGCTACAGCCTGGCGGCTGCTACATCTGGTCCTCGTGGATGGAGGTCGAGGTCACCTCCATCGGCCATGTGGTCCTGACACGTGGATGGCAGTCGTTCGCCCGCACCCGCGGTCTGAAGGGGAGGTGCACCCTCCACATCAAGTATGAAGGGGCGGCAGCGCTCTTTGTCAGGGTCTTCGGGGAGGGAGGCAGCCCCCTGGGGTGCTGTCCGAAGGGTGACGACGACATCGACCACCCTTCGGACGACGACGGCCAGCGCGGCGGCAGCGTCCTCAACGGTGAACTTGCCCTTGGCTTCCACACCTCCAGCAGCAGCAGTGACGCCTCCTCTGGGTCAGGATCAAGCGACGACGACTATGACAAGCCGCCGCGCCATTGCGCCAGGGTCTAGGAGGGGGGTGGCGCCGACTAGGCGCCACGACATCATGGGTGGCGCCTCCCGAGAGACCTTTTCTTTTCTTTTATTTCCTGCATGAAAATCGTGAAGGGCCCCGTGTGGTGTCTAAGAACCATGGTGCTTCCACCTTAATGTTAACATTCCTAACTTATGTCATATTTGCATTTCTCGCTTGGGCACGGGCCCCCTTTTCGCTCTCACGGTAGCTTAGTGCTCTACACCGACAGGACCCAGTCCCCAGGCAAGCTTCGGCCGTCGCTGGTATGCCAGGTCACGATGCCGTGGTGAAGGCCAGGAGGCGACCTACCCGAGGTCCGGTATGAGCCCCCGAGGCGCGAGGGTCCCCTTAGGCATGCAAGCGGCTCCTGAAAGATTAAGATGGGGAATTCCTTGCCCGAGCGAGGTCGCGAGAAAGCAAAGCGTCGGAAGCAAGGCTCATGCTGATCTGTGCGAGATAACTTAGCTTAGTGCTTGCGGCCTGCGGCAGTTCCTTGGTCGCGAGGGCGAGCTTCTTCACCCTTTTGATCTTGGGCATGCTCCCTGTCCTGTAATGATCTAAGGTAAATCCCGCAAGAGGCGCGTGAGGAGACGTACACTCATCATATTTCGAAAAAACGCCACTGGCGTTGGGTCACACCCTTCCCCCGGTGCTCCTCCGCGAGGCTAGTGATTCAACTTCTCCTTCTCATCATGGTGCTCTACGTTCTCAGGACCCGGCCCTCGACCAGTTCGCGATGCCATGGTCAAGGCCAGGGGGTGAGGGCTCGAGAGCCAGTAGGAGCCCCGGAGATGCGATGATCAAGGACCCCCCCTTTTCACATGCAAGCGATTTGTGCGAGAGAGGAGTGGCTCGCCCCACAGGGGCACCTAGGAGAGGTTGTACCCAGGGTACGTGGTTTATGGAGCGATTCCACTTTGCCCTTCACGAGCTGGGATGCTGTTTGGTCGTGGCGCATCCTTCTAGGGTGGTGAGGTCTCGGCAAAGCCACTCGCGGTCCAGTCTCCGAAGCCTCCTGCACATTAGTTAGTCGCGAAATACAAGGGGCGGCCGCGCTAGCTGATCTGCCCGTGGTCATTCCACGATAAGACGAAGGCACTAAGGACCTGGTGAGGTGACGTGCGTGGGGCCGGCCCATGAGCTAGAGCTCAACCTCTTAGATTTGTCAGTGCTGCACGGACGGACCCGAGCACAGGCATTGTGCCGGTAGCCCCCTCTCGTGGGCGTCCAAGGGGTGGGCTTGCAATGCACGGGGGGCGCAAGGGTAACTCCAAAGACGATAGATTGTCAGGCACAATGTTAACAACCATAGTAACTCAAGCATGCACAACTCGTCTTGAATACACGAATCGAAACGACGCGGCTACGGGGTCGGGCCCTAGCAGCCTGAGGATGATGCAGCCCGAGGGGCGCCCTCAATCTGAACAAACCAAAAAGTCACCTGGCACCATTGTTGTAGAAGTGTTGAGGTAGATGAAGGAACGTGCTGCGGATGCTGCTCCTCATGAGCCAGGCAACTCCGGAGGTCTGGGGTGCTCGCGAGGCCCGTCGGGCTCGCGAGGGTCCGGAACCTCCTCCGACATGACCGCCTGGCGCCTAGCCTTGTGAGACACCATAGCACGCTGCACGAAGTGGTGGTACGAGGTGCCAGCGTTAAGCATGCCAAACGACATGCGGACGTAGTCGCAGGGGTAGCCCCCACTCCGGCCGACACGGGACGGCCAAAAGAGGTCCTGCGAAGCGGCCCTATTGAGGCCCCGGATGTTGATGCAGACATGTAGCTCGCTGCCTTCATCGGGGCCGCAGCTGCACTGGGAGGCTGTGTGGGGTGACACTCGCTGTGCATGGCCCTTGCTTCCTGAAGCCCCTAGATCACCATGGTGATTAACTCTCGTGCACCTGGCGCCTCGCGCCGGGTGCACCTTGCTCGCGAGGACGCGCTTCGAAGCACACCTCCAAATGGTGCCCGAGAACCTCCCTCGTCGCACTGGTTAGGTTAGAGGCTCTCCAGACAGAAGCCCCCAAGCCCGTCCTGAGGGAAGTGCCCGGTGTGCCTTCCTATGCAGGAGGAAGGGGCGCCCCAGCAGTGGGCGCATGGCCTGAGGCACGATTGACGGGTGCTCCACCCGCCTGACGACTCTTGGCGAGGAGCTACTTCTTCTTCTTGGGGGTCGCCTCAGGATGTACGACAGTGCCCTCTTCATCTGAGTTGTCAGCCGCCGCGGCTTGGTAGGCGCGCTCGAGGGAGCACACCACATCCTTCTCATCGCAAGCGACCATGATGATGCCACCGCTCCCTGGCATCTTGAGGACATTGTAGCCGTGGTGAGTTGCCGCCATGAAGTTGGCAAGGGCCGGATACCCAAGGATGGCGTTGTACGGGAGGCCGATGTGAGCGACGTCGAAGTCGATGAGCTCGGTGTGGTAGTTTTTGCGATTGCTGAAGGTGACTGGGAGGCATATCTACCCCGGGGGACGGTGGAGCCTTCGCTCACCCATGAGAAAGGCTTGGTCGACAGGAGCTGATCATAAGGCACTTGGAGCTTCTCGAACGTGTCAACAAAGAGAACATTGAGCCCTGCGCCACCATCGATGATGGTCTTGGTGACGAAACGCTGTTGATGGTGGGCGTGCAGAGCATGGCAAGCGCGCCTCCGGTGGCCGAGAACTTGAGGTGGTCCTTGGAGTCGAAGGTGATAGCATAATGCGACCACTTGAGGGGATGCGCAGCCTCGAGCCTCGGGAGGGCCGCGTTCACCTCACGAGGGAATTGCTTGAAGATGTGATAAGAGGCTAGGGCCTGAGCTCCACCCAGGATGCAGGCGATCGCACAAGGTTCTTGGAAGCCCCCAGCCCCGTCATCCTGCCGGTGGTCGTTGTTTCTCCTTGGAGGCTGTGGCAGCGGAGGGAGGCCAGCATTGCCCTGAGGACGGGCCTCGCGAGGCTGGTCACACCAAGGCCCGTCGCGGGGCTCATCACGCTAACGGTCTTCACGAGGCTGATCGCACCAATCCTAGCGAGGGTCGCGGTTGTCCTAGCGGCCTCCGCCGCAGCCTCCTCCACGACCATAGCCACGATCACCGCACTTGGGTCGGCGAGGAAGGCGCCCACCGCGGAGGTCCCTAAGCTCCTGGCAGTCATTGGTTTTGTGGTTGTGCATGTTGTGGAAGATGCAGAACGGGCGGTTGCCCTTGGGAGGTTCGTCGTGGTCAAGGCCACGCTTCATCTCAGGTGCAGCCGCAAGCACAGCGGGACCCTTGTGCTTGGCCTCTTAGCCTTGGCCTTCTTATCTTCAGGGTCGGCCTCAGGAAGCTCCAAGAGGGAGAGGTGGCCCTCCTCGGCCCTTGCACACTTTTTCGCCAAGTTGAACATCTCCAGGGCTAAGCATAGGTCCTCGTGGACGGCGAGCTCTTCTTTCATCTTGACATCCCGGAAGCCATCAGTGAGTGCTGAGATGATGGCCACATCCGACGCCTTTGGGAACTTGAGGCGGAACTTCGTAAAGCGCTGCATGTACTTGTGCAAGGTCTCGCCCGGCTGCTACTTCACGCGCTGCAGGTCACCCACAGCAGGAGCGCGGGCGCCCTGGAAGTTGGCGACGAACTGCTCACGAAGCTCGTCCCAGGAAGGTACCGATCCCTCCAAGAGGTGCAGGAGCCAGGAGTGCGCGCCATCCTTGAGGGCCATGGGGAGCCAATTTGCCATGACCTTCTCATCTCCGTTCGCCGCCTCGATGCTCAGCGAGTAGAGCTGGCGGAACTCCGCGGGGTCAGGGGTCCCATCATAGCATGGAGGCAGATCCGACTTGAACTTGTCGGGCCAGACAACGCAGCCCAGCAACATGGTGAAGGCATGACAGCTCGCCGCACTCACAGGTGTGGGCCACATCGGTGGAGCTCGGTCTTGACGCCCATGCGCCACAGCCTCCAGTGGCACACGGTCTTGGCGCCCCGGCGCAGGAAGCGTGCCCACATCACCTTGGGGCCGCTGCACCACCTGGCAGCTTGCCTCATCACGTGTTGGTGCCCCGCAGGGCGGGTCGCATGGTTGCACATCACCCCCGGGCTCAGGGTCAGCGCCGCGCAGACGAGGAGGAGGAATGTCGTGGGCCATGTCGCCCGCCTGGGATGGCAGGGGAAGGAGCGAGCGGGACGGCGTAGGGGCTTCGTCCGCGGCGCTGACGAGGTCGGTGATGCGGCCAAGCCAGTCATCGGCGGGACGGTAGCGCAGTAGCTCGCGCGCCATGAGCAGCGTAGAATGCGCGTTCACCGGCCCGCGGCGAGCATGGGAGGACGATGCCATGGCTGGAGTGGGCGACGGGGTGGCGGTGTGGCCGTCATGCCACACGAAAGGTGGTAGCGACGAGTCCTACTACTCGTGGACATCAGGGTCAGTGGCGGCGTTGGCCACAGGGGAAGCGGAGCGGCGCGGGGCACCGTGGCCCACGGGTGCCGTTGTGGCGACGCGAGCGGCCCGGCACTCGGCATGGACCCGGCGGGTGTCGGCCATGGTGGTGACGGAGTGGGACGAAGTGGAACTCGACGGAAGATTTCACACGCCCCTATCTGGAGCGCCAAATATCAGATTTAGGGGTCCGCGGACCCAACAAGGTTTGAACTCTGGGGCGTGTGCGAAGATCTCAACCTCTCAAGACTCAAGCTCGTCGCCCTACCGCCTAGCCTTTCCAGATTTGTTTGAGCAGGGAGGAAGATGAACACAACGGTTTACCCAGGTTCGGTCCACCTTGCGTTGTAAACCCCTAGTCCTGCTTTGGGGTGGATTGGCCTCACGAGGGGCTGAGGATGAACAAGTACAGTGGATGAACAGCCTCGCGAGGGCTATGGTGGTAAGGGAGGAAAGGATCCGATCCCCCTCTATGGTGGTGGCAAATCTATATTTATAGTGGCCTTGGTCCTCTTACCTTGAAACTTAGGCGGGAAGGGATCCCAAAACGGCTAATTTAAAAGGGGACAAGTAGTACATCTAATCCTGACGAAAGATGGTCTTTGCCTGCAAAGCTTCTGGTCGTGACACAACGCTGGGCTTGGTGATGACATCCGCCCTGCCGAGCCCATGGTTTTGGTCTTGTAGCACTGGAATGGAAACCTTTGGGGGATTCCTCGGGAACCCGCGCTCGTCCTTGCTCCCTTAGCACGAAATGGGAAACTGTCTTTTCTGCGCCTGTGGGCGCCTGCCGGACCATGGTCATCATGGCTCACGTCATCGCAACCTCGTGAGGCTGGGTACCTGCTTGCAAATCTCCGCTCCTCGGGAGGCCACCTGGGGAGGCCGCTCCCTCTCGAGGTCTTGGTGTCGTCCGCCTCGCGAGGCCAGGGCCCTCGCGAGGGTTTTTTCTTGGTGGTCTTACAGATGGGCCGTCCCAGGCCATCGAGGGAGCCATGTCGTGGGCCGAAGGCATGCAAGTCTGGGTACCTGGTTCCCAGAACGCCGACATATGCCACGGAGGAACGGAAGGCTGCTCGAACGCTCTCGGCGATTGCCAACTCTTTCGGCCGTGGGCTGTCGAACGTTGTCGGAGAAGCTTCGTTCAATTTGTGCGATGACTGCCACGAGCAGGGCGTGGGCGGCCTCGACATTGTCGTGGGCGGCCTTCATCAGGGCTAAGGCCGCCGCTGCAAAACGGACAGCTATTGTGCCGCTCCCTCCAGTTGCTATCCCCGAGGCAGATGTTGCTTCCACCACCTGAGAAGCAAAAGCGGTCATTTGGGCTGTCTTGGCTGCCCAGTCGTAGATTGCGGCTGTGCTCATGCAGCTTGTTAGCACGCGCTTAAGTGCATAGTTCAAATTAATGTGCATAATTCAAATTTTAACTCCATGCACATGCTCCAGTGCATATAAATGGGTTCAAAATTCAAATGTGTGTCCTTGGTTGCATGCTTAAGTCCGATGCAAGAAATGGGAATGAATGTCAAATACCTTGCCACCGTCGCTCGGCCGCTAACACTGAGATGCATGGTTTTTAAATTCTAGTAAATCGAAAACGCATGTGAAATTTATGAAACGTGACATGCTAGCATGGAACGGCATCAACATGCCGTGGTAAAAATATTATCCCATTTCGGGCATGTTGGGGTATAAGCTTCTCACAAACCAGAACTTCTCACAACAAGCCTCATGGTTACAGTAGCTAAGCTTCACCTTTCTGGACGAAACGATATAAGTTGCCTCTTCTTGATTTCAATTTTTTCTAGTGTCAACATAGAATAACAAGAGTGTTGTGTTAAATGTAGGAATTTTTCGGGGTTCGTTTGGACATTTTTATACATTAACCAAGTTTTCTATGCATTTATGTGCATAATTCAAATTTGAACTACATGCACATGCTCCAGTGCATGTAAATTGATTGAAAAATCAAATCTGTGTCCTTGCTTGCATGCTTAGGTCCCATGCAAGAAACGGGAATGAATGTCAAACACCTAGTCACCATTGCTCAGCTGCAAACATTGAGATACATTGTTTTTAAATTCTAGTAAATACAAAACTCGTCTGAAATTCATGAAACTTGACATGCTATCATGGAGCGGCATCAACATGATGTGGTAAAAAAATTGTCCCATTTGGGGCAGGTTTGGGTATAAGCTTCTCGCAAACCAGAGCTTCCCGCAACAAGCCTGATGGTTTCGGCAGGGAACGTGCCACCTTTGGGGACGAAACGATATCCGTTGCCTCTTCTTGCTTTCAAAATTTTTCTAGTGTCAACATAGAACAACAGGAGTGTTGTGTCAATTTTTGGGATTTTTCAGGGTTCGATTGGACATTTTTATACATTAACTGGGTTTTCTAGGCATTTATGTGCATAATTCAAATTTGAACTACATGCACATGCTCCAGTGCAGAATAATGGATTGACATATCAAATGTGTGTCCTTGGGTGCATGCTTAGGTCCCATGCAAGAAATGGGAATGAATTTCAAACACCGGGGCACTGTTGATTGTCGGCAAAACGTTGAGATACTTTGTTTTAAAATTCGAGTAAATCTAAAACTCGTCTGAAATTCATGAAACTTGTCATGCTATCACGGAATGGCACCCTCCATGCTGTGGTATTTTTTGTTTCCATTTTGAGAGAAGGCGCACTCGAATAACAGCCAACAAAGGCATTTTGAAACAAATAGCTGCCACTTTAACATCTCAAACGTTTGCATAATTTAAATCATCTGCGTTCTGTTAACCATTCACGTGATGCCACGTGTCTCTCTTTTATTGGCTAGGAGGTGCCGTGCGGACAGCTGCTTGACTGAATGGGAGGCGTGCGAGCGCAAAGCGCAGTCCGCTGCACAAGCTGGCCGGGAGGCGTGCAAGCTGTCCTCTAATGCGCAGGCTCACCAGGTAGTGTGCGAGGTGTATGCTACACAAGGAACACTAGGAAGCAAACCCTTTGACTTCCATGGTCGCCCGCCTTGCTCGCATCCTCTCCATTAATGGCGCCCGAGCTCCTGTTTAATACGAGCGGCCTTACTATTCACCACCATTCCCCTCCCTCCCGCAGACCTCCACCAATGCCATGGCGTAGAAGGATCATCTGCCACTAGTCTTCCAGTTTGGTGAACTCGACTCCAAGACGGAGGAGATAGAAATTAAGGAGGAATGGGGCCTCATGGACATGGCCCTGAATGAGCTGGTCACGGCGGTTGCTGCCCCGCTCTCGTCCCAGCACCCATCCCCGCGCTCGCGCCAGCGACCATCCTCGGAGCATTAATGGGCTGGTCGCCGAGCACTATCGCAGAGATGGAAGCCGCGGGCGTCAACGAGGCCTCCGTGGACCCGCGCGAGCTCGTGTACATGCTAGCACCAGTGACCGTGTCTGTGCCCGTGCGAACCCTTGCACCCACCGCGGTGCCGGTCCGTGCATTTGCCTGCACCCGTTGTGCTCGTGCCCGTGCACGTGCCCCCCTCAGTGGCATGGGACGCCGCCGTCGACCGCTACCTCGCAGCGGCGCGAGTTGCTGTCCTCCCGCGCCCCGCCCATCGATCACACGATGACATGATGTTTGATTTCCAAGCGAAGAACATTCTGTGCTGCCTTGAAGACTTCAACAACGGCGTCCCGGAGGACGACAACGATAATGCAGACGCGGCACGCCGCCTCTGCCACCACCGGAATTAGTTTTTTGGTTTAATAATGTATCTCGTTCATATGAATATAAATTTGCAGTGTGACTAAACGAAAGATATTGTTTGAACAAACTCGCGTTTTTCTCTCTGAATGTACAGACTTATCAAATGATTTTCTTTAAAAAAAGTCAATGGTTTTTAAATATAAAACACTCATTGCAAACATTTTAGTTAGAACACCCGTATGCAAACCGACAGCTGCCCCAGGAAGCCAAGGGAAAATGTGCCGAGCAGGATTTGTGCAGCTCTTGATCGCAAACGTTTTAGATAGAACACCCGTATGTAAACCAACAACTTCCCCAGTAAGCCAAGGGAAAATGTGCAGATCAGGATTTGTGCAGCTCTTCATCACAAACATTTTAGATAGAACACCCTTATGCAAAGTGAGAGCTATGGTGTTCCCCAATAAGCCAAGGGAAAATTCGTCGCGTAGGATCTATGCATCTCTTCAACATAAACGGTTCAGATTGAATACGGTATGCAAAGCAAGACTTCGGTGCTAAGCCAAGAGAAAATTTGGCACGCAGGATGTGTACATCCCTTCAATACAAAAGGTTGTTTTGGATGACCCGTGTGCAACCATGTATAGACAATTTGGTAAGATTTGAATCCGTCATATTGGGTATATTGCCATTTGTCAAACTGGAAAGATTGACATTTGTTGATCTAGTAACATTGCCATTTGACAACCTTGTAACACTGCCAATTATCAAAATATGCAGCTAAAAATCACTAGCACTATCTATTTTTTGCAACTAAAATTCACTAATTAAGCATAGATTTCATTCATAGATTAAGAAGTCGTTATTTATACAAACAATTCAACTCGACTGCTGAACCGACCAAACTTTTCCCCAATTGTTGCCAACCACATACTGAAATAGCTAGTTCAACTATATATACTAGCTAATTTTAAGTACGTTGTACAGTTCCAACACATCTATAGTCAAATGAACTGAACAAAATAGCACCTAAATACTACTACGGAGGGGATCTGTACTACTTTCGGCAGCCTCTTCTCTATCGAGCGCGCTCAGTAAGAGGCAGAGGAGGAGGAGCCTATCGACGAGCTGGACAACTGCAATATGGTGACTGCCGTTGCTGCACCTTCAGCGACCCTCACCTCGAACGCCCTCTGCCGCTCCAGATGACCCCTCTTGAAGAGGCAGGCCTCCTCGTAGATCTTCTGATTACTCGCCTCTGCGGTGGCGTGTGCTGTGGCCACGGCGGCGGTAAGGCTCTTTGCATGCTCGACGAGGCGCTCCTCCTCCTCCTCCCGCAGGAACTCGATGTAGCATGCAAGGTCGCTGACGCACATGCGGGCCTCCATCTCTGCCTCCCGCCTTCACGCGGCGGTGGTGGAGCGGGTGATGACCCCGACGTTCGACGGTGGACTGGCGGCCACGGGCGACCGACGATGGGGTGGCAGCCACGACCACCACCTCCCGTCTTCGGGCCATAGTGGCAGAGCAGGTGATGGCCATGGTGTCGGCAGTGGGGTGGCAGCCACGACGGACACCTCCCGCCTTTGGGCGGCGGCGGCGGAGGTGATGGCCCTGGCTTTCGACAGTGGTGTGGCGGCCACGGAGGCAAATGGTGGCTTGGCGGCCAGCAATAGCTACCGACGGGCAGCGTTGGCGGAGAGTGTAGTGGGTGTTCCGCGCACACCCAACAGGGATGCCACGCACATTAAACTATGCCGGGGACTGCGCCGCCGCCACGGTGTAGCCCACCAGCTAGAGCTGTCCTCTGATGACGGTGGAGTGGCTGAGCGACGACGACGGACCGGTGCCATTGGCAATTGTGGGAGAAGCAGACGACATAAGCCACTGGGAGGTAGAGGAAAATGCCACGCAGGACTCGCCGGCCGTGAGGGTTTATATAGCAGGCCTGTAAGCATTGGGATATTGGGGGATTTCACCGAGTCAGGCGGGAAGCTTGCGCGGGAACCTGCGGGGTTGCGCGGGAATGGGCTCACCACCGTTTGGCCAAAAGAACGCCCCCGCACACTGCTCAAGCATGCGCTCTAAGCCGTCTACGGCAGCGGGGTGACAAGACATGCGAGAGTAGGACGAAAGGACACATACCCATACGGTTAATAAAAAACGTTTGCGATTAAATTACCTACTACCCCCATCCTAGTTTATAAGTTGTCTATGTATCTTTGTGCCAAATTTTTACTAGAGATTTAACTAATAAAATACGAATGGATGTCGCCAAAGATTATATCGTTGGATTCGTATTTGAACATAGTTTCCAATTATATAGTTTTTATAACACGCCTTAACATTTTGTTGGTTAAATTTAAGGTCAAAATATGGCACCGAATATAAAGGGGACTAATGGACCAAGACGGAGGTAGTAGCACACGGCTGCTCTCAACGAACGACACAACTGTCGGCCGGCTTGTAGGCGACCATTCCTTGCGTGTTCAACTGCTCTATGTGTGTGGTTGCTCGCGGTTGAGGCGGCTGTGTCGCGCGCTCTACTCTCGCGTCCCTCTGGGCGCTCTGCCCTAGTCCCTCCATGCGTGCTGCCTGTGTTTGGGGTTGGCGCACGATCACGTACGTTCGTGCTGCCATTATCCATGCAGTTGCACCAAGCGCGGTGCCACGATGCAATTACCCACTTCAAAATTGTCATAGGGATGCGCCGAGAATCCAGGCCACCCGGCCCCCATTTATTCCTGCGGCCATTTACCTTCATCTCTCGTGCCACACGACACAATAAGCACAACACATACAGAGAGGACATCCAGTGGTTCCAATGGCACTCCTTGTGGCTCCAATGGCGCTCCCAGCGCCCGACGATGACAATGGGGGGCAGTTCACCACGCATCACGTAGTGGACACCCACGTGAGGGGGAGGGCCCTCTTGGTGGTGTACACGAACAACCCAATCTCGATGGAGAGCTCCATCCAAACTATATAGCAGTTGCTTGCTCAGGACAAGTACCAAGTGGTCGGCTTCGACCTCGAGTACACTAGCATCGTGTCGGGCATGATCAGAAGGTTGCCGTCGCCCTGTGGTGCGTGCGACATGACATCCTCGTCTACCACTACCACCTGGCAACAAGGCCTTGCCAGCGTTTCTCCAGGTTTATCAACAGCTCCGACTACAGTTCCGCTACGGTGGACACCACCAACAATCTAAAAGCGCTCAAGGTTTCGGGCCTGAAATGCCAGAATATTGGCAACATCCAAGACCACTACAAGGTCTGGGGCAGCGACAACAACAAACAGAACTCCCTGGTTTTCCATGCCTCAGCCATCATCAACCCCTACTACATGAAGATGATGGATGAGAGCAAGAAGGACAAGAATGCCTAGCACACGGTTTGGCCTGAGAGATTGGATGAACAACACATCAAGTACGCGGCCAAGGATGCGTAGACAAGCTACGAGATGTGCAGGCAGATCGTTGACGTGAGGAAGTGTCTTCTTCCTACCGCAGACAAGGGATCGAGCCACAAAGCAGTGGCGGGAGCGTCACAATAAGTAGATGACTAAACGATCATTTCTCCAAGTTTAGAATGCATGCAATTGTTTATTGAGGTGTGTGCGAATGATCTGCATAGTCACTTATGTAATTGGATGTTTATTTCAGTACTCTAAAAGGATATAAGTGAAGCACTAGAGCAACTACCTAGCTCAAAAGATATAAGTGAAGCACATAGAGTATTCTAATAAATTAACTACTAAAGGATGTCCCTCTCAAATGGTGTGTACTACAAGGATGATTGTGGCAAACTAAAAAGCAAAGACTCATATCATACAAGACACTCCAAGCAAAACACATATCATGTGGTGAATCAAAATATAGCCTCAAGTAAATTTACCGATGGATTGAAGATGAAAGAGGGGATGCCATCCGGGGTATCCCCAAGCTTAGATGCTTGGTTGTCCTTGAATATTACCTTGTGGTGCCTTGGGCATCCCCAAGCTTAGGCTCTTGCCACTCCTTATTCCATAGTCCGTCAAATCTTTACCCAAAACTATAAAACTTCACAACACAAGACTCAACAGAACACTCGTGAGTTCCATTAGTATAATAAAATAAATCACCACTTTAGGTACTGTTGTGAACTCATTCTAAATTTATATTGGTGTTATATATATACTGTATTCCAGCTTCTCCATGGTTCATACCCTCGATTCTACCCATAGATTCATCAAAATAAGCAACCAACACATAGAAAATAGAGTCTGTCAAAAACATAATAGTCTATAGTAATCTAATAATTTTGTATACTTATGTAACTCCAACAATTCGGACAAATTAGGACAATCTATCAAATTCATATATGAATATTGTGTAAAATTCAGATCAAAAGCACGTTTCTATGATTTTTTAAATTTCTCGCAATGAGCGCCAAAGTTTCTGTTTTTAAGCAAGATCAAATCAACTATCACCATAGACCATCCCAAAGGTCTTACTTGGCTCAAACACTAACTAAAACACTTAAACACAATTACTACAGAGGTAATAATATGTATTTATTTAAAAACATAAAAGAAAAATATTGGGTTTTCTCCCAACAAGCGCTTTTCTTTAAAGCCTTTTAGCTAGGCATTGATAATTTTAATGATGCTCACATGAAATATAGCAATTGAAACACGAAGAGAGCATCATGTAGCATGATAACCCACAAATAAAGGGGATCGCAACTGTTTTTGAGGGTAGAGTATTCAACCCAAATTTATTGATTCGACGCAAGGGGAGCCAAAGAATATTTGCAAGTATTAGCAGCTGACTTGTCAATTCAACCACAACTAGAGATTAATTATCTGCAGCAAAGTGATCAGTAGCAAAGTAGTATGATAGTAGTAGCAACAGCAATAGCAACGGTAACAATGTTAGCAACAATTTTGTAGCAACTGTAATAGTAACAGTAGCAGTAGTAACTTAGCAAGAACAATATAAGAGAACTTCGTAGGCATTGGATCGGTGGATTCGTTGGATGATATTCATCATATAACAATCATAACCTAGGGCGATGCGGCACTAGCTCTAGTTCATAAATATAATGTAGGCATGTATTCCATAAACAGTCGTACGTGCTTATGGAAAGAACTTGCATGATATCTTTTGTCCTACCCTCCCGTGGCAGCAGGGTCCATATGGAAACTAAGGGATATTAAGGCCTCCTTTTAATAGAGAACAGGAACAAAGCATTAACACATAGTGAATACATGAACTCCTCAAACTACAGTCATCACCGAAAAGTATCCCGACTACTGTCACTCTGGGGTTTACGGATCATAACACATAATAGGTGAATATTACTTGCAAGATCGGATCTAGCACATAGATATAATGGTGATAACATAAATGGTTCATATCTGAAATCATGGCACCTAGGCCCAAAGTGACAAGCATTAATCATGGCAAAGTCATATCAACATCAATCTCAGAACATAGTGGATACTAGGGATCAAGCCCTAACAAAACTAACTAAATTACATAATGAATCTCATCCAACTCCTCACCAACCAGCGAGCCTACGACGAATTACTCACTCCTAGTGGGGAGCATCATGGAATTGGTGATGACGAAGATCGAAGATCCCCCTCTCCAGAGCCTAAACGGACTCCAGATCTGGCGTCCCGATGAAGAATAGGAGGTGGCAGTGGCTCCGTATCATGAAACAAGATAATTCTTCCTCCCTGATTTTTTCTGGAAATATAGGATTTTATAGCGTTGGAATCAGGGTCTGCGAGGCCACCAGGTGGGCACAACCCACCTGGGTGCACCTGAGGGGGGCGCGCCCTGGTGGGTAGTGCGCACCCGGGGCCCACCCCTGAGGGAGTCCTGGACTAAGGGGTCCTCGGGCGTCCGGCCTATTAGCCATGGGCCGGACTGATGGGCTGTGAAGATACAAAGACCGAAGACTCTACCCGTGCCCGGATGCGACTCTCCTTGGCGTGGAAGGCAAGCTCGCTGATTGAATATGAAGATTCCTTTCTCTGTAAACCGACCTTATGTAACCCTAGATCCCTCCGGTGTCTATATAAACCGGAGGGCTAGGTCTGTAGAGGCCAATACTCATAGCCATAGTCATACAGGCTAGACTTCTAGGGTTTTAGCCAATACGATCTCGTGGTAGATCAACTCTTGTAATACTCATATTCATCAAGATCAATCAAGCAGGAAGTAGGGTATTACCTCCATAGAGAGGGCCCGCACCTGGGTAAACATTGTGTCCCCTGTCTCCTGTTACCCTCGACCTTAGATGCATAGTTCGGGACCCCCTACCCGAGATCCGTCGGTTTTGACACCGAAATTGGTGCTTTCATTGAGAGTTCCGCTGTGAAGTCGAAGATAGGACCGATGGCTCGCCTTGTTCTCATGGACAACATCACCTCTGGAGGAGCACTGGCCCCAGGCCAAACCCTCCGGCTGGGTGGCTTTACCATGACCACCCGTTCGGCCGTTAAGCCGACAATGACCTCTCGGGTCATCAAAAATTCCCTTCATATTGATTCCGAGCACTCCAAGCAGATGGATCCGACGTAGCTTTCGTCTTTAAATGAGCTCCTAGATCGCATCGCTGCCCTGGGGGTCGCTACAGACTACGATCGAATTGGGCTTAAACCCGACCAGCAAGAAATCAAATCTCCACCGATCACCCATCAGATAGCGGTAGTCGAGGAGCGAGACGACAACTCTTCCTCGATACTGAGGACGGACTATATTCGTATCTCCAACCTCGAAGATCCGGACACTCACCTGCAAAGAGATACATCCTGCCCTCCGAACATAAAATCAGACGACGGGCCTAAGAAATCAGTTGATATCCCGGAGCCCGAACTCTTAAGTTCGGACGATCTTCAGACTCCGGATCCAAAATTGGGTCATGGTTTGGATTTAAATCCACCCACCCACCCAGATATAAGCGCTCTCATGAGCATACAACAATAGTCTCAGGAAATGGTCCACCACTTCTGGGCCAGATTCCTCCTTGTCAAAGACAAGATTAAAGATTGTCGCGACGAAGACGCGATCTCAGCGTTCCGCAACAATTGCACGGATGAAGGAATCCTAAAGGCCATCAACCGATGTCGCATATTACACTTCGCTGACTTGGAAACTATCGTATAGAAGTACAACACAATGGAAAGGGCCTGGAAAACTCAGGCGGCCCGTTGGGAATCATCGGTCCCCACTCAACCCCTCATTCAGGCGAAAAGTGCGCACCCTCGTGGCACGCCCGGTCCAATAGTAAAGAAATATAAGCCCATTACGGGGCGCGGAACCGTTCTGGAAGGATGGCTCGATGGGCCATGCAAAATACACACAAAACCGGATAACATACCGACCCATAGCCTTGGAGCATGTTGGATACTCCGGCAAGTGGCCAAGAGCGCGAGGACATCCTCACCAAGAATACCCCAGAACAACACCCCCCAGAAGACGACGACCTCAAAGTATTGACGGTCTTTGAGACATTTGCTTCAAATAATAGGAGCAAAAGGGCACTCCGCGAACTCGCTGAAGTCTGCCAAACTGCAGCAATAAACCCTTGGAACGACACGGCTATAACTTTTAATGTCGGTGACGAATCCAAATACAAGACAGTCCGAGCACCAGCCACCTTGTTCCTCAGTCCAATTGTGGACGGCTTTCGGCTCACCAAGGTTGTCATGGACGGCGGCAGCGGACTAAACCTCATCTATGAGGATACACTCCACAAAATGTAAATAGACAGGAGCCGCATCGAGCAAAGCAGCACAATCTTCCGAGGAATCATTCCCAGTCGGGAAGCGCGGTGTGCGGGAAAAATCACACTCGACGTGGTATTCAGCACGCCAGAGAATTATCGGTCCGAAGAAATAACCTTCCAAGTGGCCCCTTTCAACAGTGGATATCACGCCCTCTTGGGGCGAGAGGCATTTACTCTCTTCCAAGCTATACCTCATTACGGTTACATAAAGCTTAAGATGCCCGGGCCTAATGGCATAATCACTCTCGCCAGTGATCCGGACATAGCACTCCGCGCCGAAAATAAAACCACATCCCTAGCCCTTGAGGCATTATCCGAATACCTCGCGGCTGAAGAATTAACTGCACTGCGCTCCACGGTGGACAGGGACGATGTGATCCTAGACAAACGACCCAAATCCACCTCCTTCAAACCGGCAGAAGAAATAGTCAAATTCCGAGTCCATCCAACGGACCCCAAGAAGACAACATCTATTGGAGCACAACTAGACCCAACGGTTGACGCCGCGCTACGAGAGTTCCGTTAAGTTGGCTGAACACAGCCTCAATATATTGAAGGGATATAAATCGGTCAAACAAACACTGCGGCATTTTTCCAAACCCAAACGTCAAGCTATGGGGGACGAGCTAGCCAAGTTAATCGAGGACGGATTCATTAGAGAAATAAAACACCTGGACTGGCTGGCAAACCTGGTGATGGTGCCAAAGAAGGACAAATCCTGGCGCCTGTGCGTCGATTTCAAAGACCTCAATCAGGCTTGCCCCAAGGATCCCTTCCCCCTCCCCCGCATCGACCAGATCATTGATGCTACCGCAGGACATGACTCACTGTGCTTCCTCGACGCATATTCCGGATACCATCAAATTAAAATGAAGGAGTCCGATCAAGCTGGAACAGCATTCATTACCCCATATGGGCCATTCTGCTTCAACACCATGTTCTTCAGGCTCAAATACACTGGCGCCACCTACCAACGCATGATTCAAACATGCCTGGAGAAACAGATCGGCAAGACAGTCGAAGCATATGTGGACGACGTCGTCATCAAAACTAGACACGTCAAAACACTCATAGACGACTTACGTCTCACATTCGACAACCTCCGTGCATATGACATTAAGATCAATCCGGAAAAGTGTGTTTTTGGCGTCCCCGCTGGAAAACTGCTGGGCTTCATTGTTTCCAATAGAGGAATTGAATCAAATCTAGCCAAAATCCGAGCTTTGTCACAGTTGGGTACGCCAACGGACCTTAAACAGGTCCAAAAACTCACCCGTTGCATGGCAGCTTTAAGCGGCTTTATCTCCAGATTGGGAGAAAAGGCATTGCCACTCTATCGCCTTCTACGGTGCACTGATCACTTCGAGTGGACGGATGCGGCAACGACCAGACTGGAAGAAATAAAAGCCCTTCTAGTGAGCAACCCAATCCTGGCCGTGCCGAACGTCGGCGAACCCATGTTATTATACATATCGGCAACACACCAGGGGGTGAGCGCCGTGCTCATCGTTGAACGAGAACAGGACGGGCACAAATTCCCGCTTCAGAAGCCAGTATATTACGTATCCACTATCCTCACACCATGCAAATCCCGGTACCCTCATTATCAAAAGATAGCGTACGCGGTCTTCCTGGCATCCCGGAAGCTACGACACTACTTCCAGGAGTGTTCGATCATGGTGGCTTCTGAAGTACCACTCAATGACATAATAAACAACCGTGATGCCATGGGCCGGATTGCCAAATGGGCCATCAAGCTCCTTCCATTTGACATAACATACAAGCCGCGTCGAGCCATTAAATCCCAAGCGTTTGCTGACTTCGTCGCTGAATGGACAGAGGCCGAACTCCCTAAAGAGTACGACACATATTCCAACTGGGTTATGTATTGTGATGGTTCCAAAATGCTGGCCGGACTAGGAGCGGGCATCGTTTTAACGTCGCCCACTGGAGACATCGTCCAGTACGTACTCCAAATATTATACAGAGAATCCAATAACGCAGCCAAATACGAGGCCTTATTTCATGGTCTTCGGATGGCTGTCTCCATGGGCATACAACGCCTGGAAGTGCGCGGGGACTCAAACCTCTCAATATCTCAAATAAATGGAGACTCCGACGCCAAAGATCCGAAGATGGCAGCTAATCGTAATGCCGTCCTAAAAATGTCGGCTCGGTTCAAGGGGATCGAGTTCCACCACGTGGCCCGCGAAAGTAATCAAGCGGCGGACGTCCTTGCTCGCAGCGATGCCAAGGGCGACCCCGTCCCACCTAACAACTTTCTGGAAAGGCTCTTTAAGCCAACCGTGGTGTGGCAAGGGGAGGGTGGCAACACCAGTCCGGATCCGAACACAACCCCAGGTTCCGAACACACCGAGATCATCTGGGGCTCAACCACCGAAATAACACCATCGGCCCATCTCATTATGACAGTCATTGCCCCATGGACCGAACCCTTCTTGGCCTACCTTAATAGCAAAGAACTCCCTGAGGATCAAAATGAGGCCCGCCGCATTGTCCGGCATTTGAAGGCCAACAAGGTTCACGACGGAGAGCTCTAGAAGAAAAGCGCTACCGGAGTCCTTCAACAATGTATCTCCGAGGAAGAGGGGCGGCGGCTCCTGGCTGAAATTCATGCCGGTCTCGGTGGGCACCACGCCGCAGTTCGGGCCCTTATTAGCAAGGCCTTCCGTATAGGGTTTTATTGGCCGACAGCCCAAGCAGATGCACAGGACCTTGTCCAACGTTACGTCGGATGCCAACTCTTTCCTAACCAAAGCCATATGCCCCCCACTGCCCTACTTACAATCCCCATCACTTGGCCTTTTGCGGTCTGGGGACTGGATATGGTTGGACCCCTTAAAGGAGGAAGCGATAAGAAAAAATATCTGCTGGTCATGGTGGATAAATTCACTAAGTGGGTAGAGGCGAAACCAGTTAAAACGGCCGAGTCCGGGCCGGTGATAGAATTCATATCCGGCGTTGTACACCGTTATGGTGTTCCACACAGCATCATCACTGATAACGGCTCCCATTTCATAGCCGACGAAGTGAAAGACTGGTGTGCTAATCTGGGCATCAAGCTCGATTACGCCTGTGTCTATCATCCGCAAACAAACGGTCAAGTCGAACGAGCCAATGTTCTTATTATGAGCGGCATCTAGCCTAGACTAGTGTTGTCTTTGAAAGAATCAGACAAGCACTGGGTTGAGGAGCTCGACTCCGTACTCTGGGGGCTACGGACCATGCCCAATCGCACTACCGGATACACACCTTTCTTCATGGTGTATGGCGCAGAGGTCGTGTTACCCTGCGACATTATTCCTGACTCACCTCGAGTGCGCATGTACGAAGAGAGAGAGGCCGAGCTTGATTGGCAAGACTGCTTAGATGCCCTGGAGGAGGAGCGCGACATCGCAAAAGCCCGTTCCGCATTTTATCAACAGCAGGCTCGCAGGTATCAAAGCAGAGAAGTGCGGGCCAAGACTTATAACGTTGGCGAACTCTTTCTACGCCTGCCGGAGAAGAAAAAGGACAAACTCAAGCCCAAGTGGGAGGGTCCCTTCATCATTGAAGAAGTTCTCACCAGAGGAGCGTAACACCTGCGTGATGCGTCAGACAATCGCCTAGAGCCGAACCCGTGGAACGCGGCCAGACTCCGAAGATTCTATGCCTAGCACCGAACACTTTGTTCGTCTCCTTCCCCTATTGTTTCCATCATTCTTTTTTCTCTCTTTTCGTTTTTTCTCTTTAACCTTAAAGCTTTCGTGCGGCTAGACCGTGCGCCCCTGATGCATACATCTTCAAATATGTACGTCCATTATACCTGGGGGCTTCTTGGACAGAAGCTTGCTATTATTATTTACCGAGCATCAAGCTCATCACATATGCGTTTTTCCCATATGTACACTTTTCTTCGCCATTATATGCATCGATATGACTTAAGTTTTGGCCAAGCTGGGTTGCCTGGCTCCTGTGCTTATGCCCTGCGTTCCCGTTAGTTCAGCTAGGGCATAAAGGGAGCACCTCTGCGATTGTTACTGCCGGGTCATCCGGATGTGTACCTCAGACTGGGTGAAGCCGAAAGCTAGCGTTCTTAAGGGAATATTCGGTCGGTGAACTAAACATGTTTCTTGCATTCACTCCATTGTGAACCCCCAGAGGTTACATATACTGCGATTTTTCAATCACAGTTTGGGACATGCACATTAACGCATGCACGCCCACGAAAAGGAATCCTTAACGGAACTATTCTCTCTGGAAGATGTTTCTTACAATCTTAATGTAATATAACATAACTAGCCGGATACAACTTGTCTGTTCAAGCAACTATGACCCCTACGCCTGGTTTCCACGCATACCCCGGTCTATTTGGCCGCTCTGGTATTCGGAAACACTCCGCACCTTTGGGTCCAAAGGTTGAAGCGAAAAGGTCTGCCATGACAATCGTTTTACAATTCAGCTAGAGTTACATATGTCAAGGAAAGTACATAGTCACTTGGACTCAAAAATTTCCTCCTCTATACCGTCCAACAGGCTGTCTAACTTACAATCCTGTTGGGAATATTTGGCGGCTACTGCTACTTGGTCATATACCAAATTAACGGGAACCTCTTTCCGCTCTGACCCTAGAGGTCCGACCCAGGCCATGCGATTCGGATCAAGCTTGGTATACCGTGTTTTCACCATGGCCCAGGCCTCTCGCGCACCCTCCCGGCAAGCTGATATTTTCCATAATCGGATACGCCGCCGCGCTCCCCTTGAAAAGCTCTACAAGCTCCTCCATACTTCCTGGAGGGGACGCGGATGGCCATAAGGCCTTGGCAACACTCCGCATTGCATGCTGAGCTTGCTCGTGCATTTGCGACAGCCCTTGCAGCAGATCGTCCGACAAGCCGGACATCTCCTCTTCGGGACGGCCCGTCAGCATACCTACAAACATAACTCTATCAGTTTCCTTCATCTCCGAACTATTATAAGGTAAGTTCGGCCACGTACTGAATATGCCACCTTGCAGCCTTTTGTTCTCCTTCATGGAGTCGACCAGCTGGGCCCGCACATCTTTTAGTTCTTCGCCCAGCTGGGTGTTTGAATCCTGGAGTTTGTTTTTCTCCTCTCTGACTCGGGTCAGAACACACTCGCCTGCAGCGTGTAGTCTTTTCGACTCTTTCTCGCCCACTTGAGCGGCTTTCACTTTCTCCTCCAGTTGATCTGACAATCCTGTTATGGGATAAGCAACAGTGTTAGCACAGCTGGTATATAATTATTGCTTCTCGATGGAGGGAAATATTACAAGAGGACGCCTTCTTGGCCTTTTCCAGTTCGGCGGTAACAGTAGTTAGCTGTGTCTGACACTTTTCTAGCTCTTGGGCTAGCAGGTCGTTCTTCTCCATAAGAACCTGGTTATACAACGATCCTTAAATCAGTTGTACCAACTGCTTCAAGTCTCGGGGGCTACTGGCACATGGTTATCATATTCAGACAAAGTAAACTTACCTGCACATCTTTCAAATGCTGCTTTGTGGCTCTGTTAAGCCCATCTCGAGCAGCCCAGATGTATGCATCAGCCGAGCTGAAGGCATTGAACGCCTCTTTTGAGAAGCGGGGGTCTCGTAAAATGGCCCTCCGGTGCCGATGATTCATGGCGCTCTCCACTTTCGAGTTGGTGACGGACATATCTTCCGAGCCCTCAGCCGAAGGACAGTCCGGCATCACTCCCATATCGGCCCTCGTCTCCTCGGCTGGGACCGAATCCCGGCTGTTGGGAGTATGACTGGCCAGATCCCCGGACATAGTCCGGCGAACTCTTTTCCTGATACAGGACGAACATAAAAGTCACAGTTGGATGCGACTGCTAAAGAACATATTTGCAAAGCCATACCTCTTCGATGAAGGCTCGGTCGTATCTTTGTTTGCCTTCCTCTTCGAAGGCTTGCCCGGCATGGGGGCCGCTCTCCTTGGAGATACCCTTGGGGCAGCATGGCGCGTGGAACGCCTCCCCTTTTAAGCACAGGAAGGTGCGGTGGGTGAGGCAGAATGAGAGAACTCTTTCGGATGAGATGTCACCTGATTACTTACGGGTGAAGCAGGGAGAAGACCGTGGTAATCGGCAATGATGGCCACTTCTGTGCCGTCATAGCTCGCCTGGTAAAACACCCCGTCCTCGAGCACCACAAATATATTCGGATCCTCTTCGAATCTGGGGTCAAGGTCCCGATTGTGGCCCTCGGGCGGCGGGGCGGGGCTGTGAAGCCCTTTGAAAATCTTTCGCCAGTGCTGTTATAAATGGACGGGTTAATATTCATTGAAAGTAGCTCAGGGATTGGTGTGAGTAGAGAAGAGGAGTTTGGGCTTACCCAGCTAGGAGGATTGTACATGGAAAATGCATCTCTGCGCTTGATACGCTGGAATTCCTCTTCCTCCCCTTTGAATTGTTCGGCCAATATTTTGGCCAGAGCGGCGGGGGTGTCCTGACCCTTTCTGCCGCAGCAGGAGGCGTCATCCTCCCCATTTTAGTGCCACATGGGAAGCCCTCTGTATTGGAGTGGCTGAACCCCCCGTACTATGGAAGTCGTCGTTACTTCGACTATCGATAATCCGGACCGAGCGAGCGTCCTTATCTTGCTGATGAGTTGATGAACTTCCGCACTATCTTCCTCCTCGAGGCTCCGAGGGCGCCAGCCGTGGCACTTCTTCAAAGGAACACTTGTGAACTCGGGAAGACCACTCTGAACTAGGTCTAGAAGTGCGACGTCCTCAATATAGAACCATTCGGAAGGCCACTCTTCGGATGCCTTCTTTGGTGTGAGGGATAGGTATCTAGTCTCGGCGATGCGCCATATTTCGGCTCCGCCCACTTCAAATATTGATCCCTCGTGATTACGCGGTATGAGGCAGAATAGCCTTCTCCACAATTCAAAATGGGCCTCACAACCCAGGAATAGCTCGCAAAGAGTGACGTAACCCGCGATGTGCAGGATGGAGGCCAGAGTGAAGTTGTGCAGATGGAGGCCATAGTACTCCAGAAGCCCTCTGAGGAACGGATGAATTGGACACCCGACACCTCTTAGCAGGTAGGGGACGAAGCACACTCGTTCCGCCTCAGATGGAGTGGGGAAATTCTCCGCCTGGGCCTCACCATTAAAGGAGGTCAACCCCGCTCGAACTGGGACCAGATCCGCAGGAGGAAGAAATCCCTATGTTTGCAGCTTCTCCAGCTGACCATGGGATACGAAGCACCTCTCCCACTCGCATTTTTCTGGGCCGCAGGGACGGGTGGAGGAGCTGGGAGCGCTAGCCATGTTGGAGTGGTCTTTCCTAGCAATCTCTGAGGATTTTTCCATGTGGTGCCGAATGGATCTGAGATCCAATCTCTTTAAATAGAGATGCTTTCTCGCATGGCCGGGGTGTTATATGCAAAAATACCCTGACCTCCCGCATTCGCTTGACACGTGGAAGCTAAAGTTGTTGATACACAGAAGCCGAGGGGTACGACATTAAATGGAAGGCCAGATGCATCACTTTGAAGTCATCGGAGGAGGAACCCGCCTTGCAATGCTGAAGACAATCTGCGTGCCGGACACCTCGTCATTGAAGTCTGGTTCGGGGGCTACTGCGGGAGTCCTGGACTAAGGGGTCCTCGGGCGTCCGGCCTATTAGCCATGGGCCGGACTGATGGGCTCTGAAGATACAAAGACCGAAGACTCTACCCGTGTCCGGATGGGACTCTCCTTGGCGTGGAAGGCAAGCTCGGCGATCGAATATGAAGATTATTTTCTCTGTAAACCGACCTTATGTAACCCTAGATCCCTCCGGTGTCTATATAAACCAGAGGGTTAGGTCTGTAGAGGCCAATACTCATAGCCATAGTCATACAGGCTGGACTTCTAGGGTTTTAGCCATTACGATCTCGTGGTAGATCAACTCTTGTAATACTCATATTCATCAAGATCAATCAAGCAGGAAGTAGGGTATTACCTCCATAGAGAGGGCCCGAACCTGGGTAAACATTGTGTCCCCTACCTCCTGTTACCCTCGACCTTAGACGCACAGTTCGGGCCCCCCTACCCGAGATCCGCTGGTTTTGACACCGACAGCCCCTCTCTGATGGTTCTTGGCTCCAGTATTTTGCTTTTATTATATATAAAATCCTCGCAAAGTTTCGTTCCAATCTGAGAACTTTTGTTTCTGCAAAAAAACAACACAATGGTACTTCTGCTGAAAACAGCGTCAGTCCAGGTTTGTTTCATTCAAATCATGCAAATGGGATTCCAAAACAAGAGGAAAAGCATTAGGAAAAGTAGATACGACAGAGACGTGTCAACTCCCCCAAGCTTAAACCTTTGCTTGTCCTCAAGCAATTTAGTTGATAAACTAAATGTGAAAAATAAAAACTTCTACAAACTCTTTTTCTCTTATTTACATAAATGAGCTTAAATAGCACCCAATTTTTTCAGCAAAGATTATAACCAACCATGCCAACTAACTCTTGAAAACTATATTTACTCATATCAATGACATAATCAACTAGCAAGCAATAATAAGTATCTCATATGACAACACCTTGTCAAAACAATCATGATCTAATATAACAATAGTGGTATCTCGCTAGCCCTTTCTGAGATCGCAAAACATAAATGCAGAGCACCTCCAAAGTTCAAGTAGTGACTAAACATTGTAATTCATGATAGAAAAGATCCAGTCATGATGCATCCAACATTAACTATACACAATGCATGAGGATGACAATAGTGCTCTCAGGATCTGGCGCTTATTTAAGAAGGTGATGACTCAACATAAAAATAAATAAATAAATAAATAAATAAATAGCCCCTTCGCAGAGGGAAGCAGGGATTTGCAGAGGTGACAGAGCTCATTTTTTTTAAACAGAGGTAAATAAAATTTTGAGAAATGCACCCTTCTTGTTTACTTTGCGACCATTGGTTATTGATATCTTCCATGCTAGACACATTAGTGGCGGTTCCCAAGTGATAAAAGTAAAGGTTTACTCCCCCTCCACCAACAAACACACTCCACGGCTAACCGAATCCGCGGGTACCGTCCATACCAACAGCAGTCCTGGGGGAGTTTTGTTTAATTATTTGCAATTTCATTTTGGGACTGGGAATCCCTATTACCGCCCCTCTCGTGCAAGGATGAGTAAATAAACACTCATCATGAGAATAACCCGCTTAGCATGGAAGATATCGACTACCTCCTGTCGCTCCATGAACAATATAGGCACACAAAAAAGGATATTTATTTGAAGTTTTTAGAGGTGGCACATGCAAATTTAATTAGAATGGCAGGGAGTACCGCATATAGGTAGGTATGGTGGATTCATCTAGAATAACTTGGGTTTAGGATTTTGATGCACAAGCAGTATTTCTGCTTAGTACAGGCGAAGGCTAGCAAATAGGTTGGGAAATCGCCAGCTAGAGAGCGAAAACGGTCATGAACATGCATTATGCATAATGAACATTGGATACTAGCTTGAGTAGGATATGAACACCATGAACATCAATATCATACAGGCTATGTTGTTTTGATTCAACTACATGCATGAACATGTGCCAAGTCAAGCCACTCGAACATTCGGAGTAGGATACCACATCACAATCGTTTTAACGCAATGTTGACATCCAAGATAAATAATTATCCACTCCTAGCTACTTAAGAATGGCATGCGAAACTATAATCTCTAATTGTCTATGCAAACATTTTCGATCATAATATGGAGAATCATGGATACTAGGTTAAACATATTTACAAAAACATAACAAGTTGCGTTCATACCCATTTCTCTCTGCCACAGCCAGTTCACCCAATATCATCATTATTCCTTTTCACTTGCACGACCGAACGATTTGAAAATAATAATAGTGCAAGAGTGTTGTGGACTAAGCTGGAATCTGCCAACATTTTATTCAAAAGGAGAAGATAAGATAATTTGGGCTCTTTGTTAGATCAACAATAATGCATATGGAAGCCACTCAACAATTTCATGTTGGTATTCTCCTTGGTATGACTCAATAAACAGAAAAGAAATTCAGAGAAACACACTGAAATATTTTTGGAGTTTTTAGTTTTTCTAGAAGAAAGAAAATTAAAACAGGAAAAACAAAAATGAGAAAAACTATTTACACGGGAAAGCTCCCAACAAGCAAGAAGAATAATCGGAAAAAATGGTTTTCTTTTAATACTACAACTAATTAAACTAGAAAGCAAACCAAAAAGAAAAACTAAATATTTTTGGGTTTTCTCAAAGTTTTTCAAACACACAAGAAATAAATCTAGCATGGATAGTACAAATGAAAAAGTGTGGGCACCGACAACTAGAATGAAATGTGTGAACATGAATGTAATGTCGATGGAAATACGTACTCTCCGAAGCTTAGGATTTGGTCCTAACTTGGTAATCACCACTCGTAGTAGCCATTAGGTCCTATGTCGAAGTGCTGTGGAGCGGGTACCTGAGTGTCCCACTCTCCTCCTCTGCAACTGCCTGGGCATTCCGGTAGGCAATGATATCCTCTGGCATGATCTGGTATCCGCCCCTGGCAATATGATCAAACAAAGCAGGTGCAGGCAATCGAATAACATCGCGAGTATTTTCACCAAAAACCAGGTTGTAAGGAACATCAATAGTAGTGTTCTCACCATCAATAAACCAAGGAGCAGCCATCGCCTGATGACCTAAGTAAACCTTGGGTAAGCGGTGGTCATGTTGGCATATCTGAACATTAAAATGACTCGCTAAGCGAGTAACATAAATACCGCAATGAATTTTACCCTTGGATCTGTTAAGGTGAAGGCGATGTGCCACAATACCTCCCAAGCTATAAGTTTTATCATCGTAGAGTGCGCAGTGCAAGAAAGTGAAATCGGGGGCACTAAGTGCACCAACCTTCTCCCTAGAAAGTAAACACTTCGCAATGAATAGAGTAAAATAATGCATTGAAGGAAATTGCAAGCTAGTGGCGGTGACACTCGACACCCCTCTCCCATCTCCCACTAACAGAGTGCAATAAAAGCCCTCAAACTCTGCAGACCTAGGCTCTCTTATTTCCCCATCAGAAGGAATCAAGCATATATCACAAAATTCAGTAAGTGCTAGCTGACGGGTTTCATCATATAAATTAAACGGCACCTCAGGGGGTTTATTCCTACTTATGAAATGAAAACTTTGCACAAAGGAATTTGTAAAGAGATGATATTGTTCACACTCAGCTATGATGAAGTCGATGAGGCCAGCATTGGCAGCAAATTGTGCAAACTCTTGAAGGATTCCGGCTCCATCCAGGAAGGGGTTATGTGGCCATTCGTATGGCCGCACTTCCGCCATTCTCCGAGTTTGGGGGTCACTATCCGATGATTCACCCACAAAACCCTTGGAGTTCTTTTTGGAAGCAAACTTCCTAAAGAAACTCATCTTATTCCTATGAACAAAATTCTAAAAAAATTAGTCCACAAAATTTTTCTCAACAAAACTTCACAAGATTGATAGTAACCACTCATAAGCATGCATAGAGGCTATATTAAGCAATCAAACTACTTAGAACTCTAAGAATTCAACATGCAAGCTCATCTACAGCACCACCAAGAGTAGCTAATTATTCAAAATATAAACCACTAAAGCAAAAAACTAATTGGACCAATGGAGGAGTCACATACCAAGTGGCAATCCCCCAAAACAGTTTCGGCAATGGAGCTTCGAGCAAAGAGATCGAAATCCGCGGGTTTGAGAGCAAGAACACGAGAGAGAGAGAGAGAGAGCAATGGTGAATTTTTTCTGGAGGTAGGTGATGATATGGGCTAATGAGATAAGTGAGGGGGCCCCACGTGGGGACCACCACCCACCAGGGCGTGCCTGGGGGTGCTGGCGCGCCCAGGTGGGTTGTGCCCACCTGGTGCACCCCCCTCTGATGTTATTTGCACCAAAAATTCTTGAACATTCAGAAAAAATCGTATAAAATTTTTAGGACATTCTGAGAGTTTTTATTTTTGGGTCATTTTTTATTTGCATGGAAAATCCAGAAAACAGGATAAACATGGCATTTTATTTTATTTAATTAAGAAAAACTGAAAATAAAAGGTGAGGCGAGAAGGTTGTGCCTACTAGATTCATCAACTTCATACCTCCCAAAAGTGATCCATTAATAAGGTTGATCAAGTCTTATTAACAACCACCTTCGATTAGCATGAAACCAAAGAATTTTCATAAAACACTAAGTTACCTCAATCGGGATATGCATGTCCCCAACAACAAGTATATCATATTTCTTTTTGGCAGTAGGTAGGGGTATTTGAAAACTTCTAATAGTGAGTGTCGGAGATTTTTTAATAACATTTATACCATTCACTTGGAATTGTTTCTTCGGAAAGTGCACCGTATGCTCATTACGATTGGTATGAAAAGTGACCTTGTTTTTATTGCAATCAATAATAGCCCCTGCAGTATTCAAAAAGGGTCTACCAAGGACAATCGACATGTTGTCATCCTCGGGCATCTCAAGTATAACAAAGTCTGTTAAGATAGTAACATTTGCAACAACAACGGGCACATCCTCACAAATACCAATAGGTATGGCAGTCGATTTGTCAGCCATTTGCAAAGATATTTCATTAGGTGTGAGTTTATTCAAATCAAGTATTTTTTATAAAGAGAAAGGCATCACACTAACACCAGCTCCTAAATCACAGAAAGCAGTTTTCACATGATTTCTTTTGATGGAGCATGGTATAGTTGGTATTTCCGGATCTCCATGTTTTTTAGGTACTCCATCCTTAAAAGAATAATTAGCAATCATGGTGGAGATTTTAGATTCCGGTATTTTTCTCTTATTGGTGATGATGTCTTTCATGTACTTTGCATAAGGGGCCATCTTTAAAATATCAGTCAAGTGAGTACGTAAAAAGACTGGCTTAATCATTTCAGCAAAGCGTTCAAATTCTTCATCATCTTTCTTCTTAGTTGATTTAGGTGGAAAGGGCATGGGTTTTTTAACCCATGGTTCTATTTCCTTACCATGTTTCCTAGCAAAAAAGTCTCTTATATCGTATCTTTTATTCTTGGGTTGTGGGTTATCAAGATCAACAATTGGTTCTATTTGAACATCATTATCTGGTTCTTTATTTTTGTTTGGGTGTCTTCATGAACCTCATCATTATCTTTTCCATTATCACTAGGTGAGTGTTCATTACCAGATTGAGTTTCAGCATTAGAAATAGAAATATCAGTATTAGCTTCAGGAGGTTTTTCTATCTTAGGTTCACTAGAGGTATGCAAAGTCCTATCAATTTTCTTTTTCTTCTTATTTTTTGTAGGACTAGGTGCATCAGTATTAATTCTTTGAGAGTCTTGTTCAATACTTTTTGGGTCTTCCTCAGGACAAAGTGGTTCCTGAGTCATTTTACCTCCTCTAGTCATTACCCTAACAGCATGATCATTGATATTATTATTCATTTCATCAAGCAATTCTCTTTGAGATATAAAAACTTGTTCTAGTTGAGTTTGAACCACAGAGGCATGTTTTCCTACACCTCTAACATCATTTGAGATTTTAAATAACAAGTCCCTCAAGTGAGCAATCATATCAGAATTGTATTTCAATTGTTTCATAACATTTGCATTGAAGTGATCTTGTTTTCTAATGTAGTTATCAAACTCATAAATGCATTGACTAGGATGCATATTATAATGATTATCATTGTCATTGAATTTCATTAGAGAGTTTACCTCTACCACCTTGTGTGGGGGTGTATAAAGCCCATGTATTTCTTCTATAGGAGGTAAATTTTTGACATCCTCAGCTTTAATACCTTTTTCCTTCATACATTTCTTTGCCTCTTGCATATCTTCAGGACTAAGATATAAGATACCGCTCTTCTTCGGAGTAGGTTTAGGCGGTGGTTCAGGAAGAGTCCAATCATCATAGTTTTTCAATATGTTATTCAATAATTCTTCAGCTTGTTCAACAGTTCGTTCCCTGAAAACACAACTAGTACAAGTATCTAGGAAGTCCCTAGAAGCATCAGTTAGTCCATTATAGAAGATATCAAGTATTTCATTTTTCTTAAGAGGATGATCAGGCAAAGCATTCAGCAATTGGAGAAGCCTCCCCCAAGCTTGTGGGAGACTCTCTTCTTCAATTTGCACAAAGTTAAATATTTCCTGTAAGCCGGCTTGTTTCTTATGAACAAGAAAATATTTTTCAGAGAAATAGTAAATCATATCCTGGGGACTACGCACACAACTAGGAGCAAGAGTATTATAGCAAGTCCTAGCATCACCCTTTTATGAGAACGGAAATAATATGAGAATATAGTAGTAGCGAATTTTCTCATCATGAGCAAATAGGGTGGCTATGTCATTCAGCTTAGTAAGATGTGCCACAACAGTTTCAGTTTCATAACCATCGAAAGGATCGGATTCAACCAAAGCAATCAACTCTGGGTCGATAGAGAATTCATAATTCTTATCATCAACAAAGATAGGTGAAGTAGCAAACTTAGGATCACATTTCATTCTAGCATTCAAAGATTTTTCTTTCAGTTTGCATAGTAATTTCGTAAGATCACCTCTATCATTGCAAGCAAGAAAGTATCTAGTTGTCTCCTCATCCATAATATAACCTTCTGGTATCTTAGGCAATTCATATCTAGGAGGACTCTGTCTAATAGGTGTCTTAAGATTTTCAGATTCAGGTATTTCATCAGTTTTAGTTATTTCATTCTCTTTAGCTCTAGCAATTTGTTCATTAAGAAAATCACTTAGTGGCACACCATCATCAAGCAAGGTACTAGCATCATCGTACGCATTATCCATAGCAGAAGTAGCATCATAAATTATTTGTGACATATCAGAATTAACTGCATGTGGTGGTGTTGCAAGTTTACTCAAAATAGAAGGTGAATCAGGTGTAGAGCTAGATGGCAGTTCCTTACCTCCCCTCATGTTAGAGGGAAATATCTTAGTCTTGGTATCCTTCAGATTCTTCATAGTGAAAAATTGATAATAATCCCAAGTAACTCAACAAATATAGCTATGCTCCTCGGTAACGGCACCAGAAAAAGGTCTTGATAACCCACAAGTATAGGGGATCACAACAATTTTCGAGGGTAAAGTATTCAACCCAAATTTATTGATTCGACACAAGGGGAGGCAAAGAATATTTGCAAGTATTAGTAGCTGAGTTGTCAATTCAACCACACCTGGAGATTAACTATTTGCAGCAAAGTGATCAGTAGCAAAATAGTATGATAGTTTTGATAGTTGTAGCAACAGCAATAGTAACGGTAACAATGATAGCAATGATTTTGTAGCAAGTGTAACAGTAATAGTAGCAGTAATAACTTAGCATTGGATCGGTGGATTCATTGGATGATATTCATCATATAAAAGTCATAACCTAGGGCGATGCGGCAGTAGCTCCAGTTCCTAAATATAATGTAGGCACGTATTCCGTAAAAAGTCATACGTCCTTATGGAAAAAACTTGCATGACATCTTTTGTCCTACCCTCCCGTGGCAGCGGGGTCCATATGGAAACTAAGTGATATTAAGGCATCCTTTTAATAGAGAACCAGAACAAATCATTAACACATAGTGAATACATGAAATTCTCAAACTACGGTCATCACCAGAAAGTATCCCGACTACTCTCACTCTAGGGTTTACGGATCATAACACGTAATAGGTGACTATAACTTGCAAGATCGGATCTAGAACATAGATATAATGGTGATAACATAAACGGTTCAGATCTGAAATCATGGCACCCGGGACAAAAGTGACAAGCATTAAGCATGGCAAAGTCATATCAACATCAATCTCAGAACATAGTGGATACTAGGGATCAAGCCCTAACAAAAATAACTCGATTACATGATGAATCTCATCCAACTCCTCGCTACCAACGAGCCTACAAAGGAATTACTCACACCTGGTGGGGATCATCATGGAATTGGCGATGAAGCAGGGTTGGTGATGACGAAGAACGAAGATCCCCCTCTCCGGCGCCCAAAACGGACTCTAGATCTGGCCTCCCGATGAAGAACAGGAGGTGGCGGCGGCTCAGTATAGCGAAACGAGATAATTCTTCTTCCCTAAATTTTTTTCTAGAAAAATATGATTTTATAGAGTTGGAATTAGGGTCTGCGGGGCCACCAGGTGGGCACAACCCACCTGGGCGCGCCTTAGGGGGGTGCGCCCTGGTGGGTTGTGCTCACCCAGGGGCCCCCCTAGTGGTTCTTGGCTCCAGTATTTTTCTTTTATTATATAAAAAATCCTCGCAAAGTTTCGTTCCAATCCTAGAACTTTTATTCTGCACGAAAAAACTACACCATGGTAGTTCTGCTGAAAACAGCGTCAGTCTGGGTTAGTTTCATTCAAATCATGCATAGTAGACTCCAAAACAAGAGGAAAAGCGTTAGGAAAAGTAGATACGACGGAGACGTATCATAGCATGTGACAAACAAGTTTAAGTCTAGCATACTTCCTATGCATAGGCATATTATAAGCAAACAAATTATCAAGACAAGCAAAAACTAGCATATTCAAGGAAGAAGAAAGAAACAACAGCAATCTCAAGATAACGAGAGGTAATTTAGCAACATGAAAATTTCTACAACCATATTTCCCTCTCTCATAATAGCCATCACATAAAATATTCTCTTCATGATCCAGACGCATGCAAAGTTGACACTTTTCCAACATAGTGGGAATACCATTGAATAAAGTCATGACCTCTCCAAGCCAACTTTTATCAAAAAATTCATAAGATTGATCATTCTCCAAAGTAGTGGGATCATTATTACCTAGAGTTGACACTCTTCCAAACCCACTTTCAATATGATTGCAAACACTGTTATCAGTATCATATTCATCATGAGGCTTAAATAAATTTTCAAGATCATAAGAAGCATAATGACCCCAATCATGATCATTGCAATAAATAGTGGACATAGCAAAACTAGCAGCCCCAAGCTTGGGGTTTCGCATATTATTAGAACAATTGACATTATTAGAATTTATAATAACATCATTGCAATCATGCTATTCATTCAAGGAGCTATCGTGAATCACTTTATAAATTTATTCTTTTAGCACTTCATCACAATTTTCCGATTCACGAATTTCAAGCAAAACTCCATAAAGATAATCTAGTGCACTCAACTCACTAGCAATTGGTTCATCATAATTGGATCCTTTAAAAAGATTAGCAAGTGAATGAGGATCCATAAACTTTTTGCTTTCTGACTTTCAATAAACACACAATTATACCAAACGAACCAGCAAACAAACCAAGTAAGACATAACGGCAAACGAAAATATGAACGGAAAGAAGGAAAATATTTTTGTGTTTTTCTGAAAGTGTTTTAGAAGTGGGGGAGAGGCAAATGGAAAATAATGTAAATGCAAGAGATGAGAGTTTATGATAGGTACTTTGTAGGCTTGATGTAGAACCTCCCCGGTAATGGCATAAAAATTCTTCCTGCTACTTCTTGAGCTTGCGTTGATTTTTCCCTTGAAGAGGAAAGGGTGATACAGCAAAGTAGAGATAAGCATTTCCCTTAGTTAAGAACCAAGGTATCAATCCAATAGGAGGCACAAGCAAGTCTCCAATACACACACCTGTGCAAACTGACAAACACTTGCACACAACGTGAAAAAGGGGTTGTCAATCCCTTCACAGTCACGAACAAGAGTGAGAAATAATAGAGATAGTTATAAAAGATAAATAAAAGGCAAACTAAAGTAAATATAAATAAATTGCAGCAAGGTATTTTTGGGTTTTTGGTTTTATAGATTTGAAAATAATATGATAGAAAATATAATCGGGGGGCATAGGTTTCACTAGAGGCTTCTCTCTTGAATAAAGCATATGGTGGGTAAACAAATTACTGTTGAGCAATTGATAGAAAAGCTCAAAGTTATGATGATATCTAAGGCAATGATCATGAATATAGGCGTCACATCCATGACAAGTAGACCGACTCCTGCTTGCATCTACTACTATTATTTCACATATCGACCGACTCCTACCCACATCTGGAGTATTAAGTTCATAAGAACAGAGTAACGCATTAAGCAAGATGACATGATGTAGAGGGATAAAATCAAGCAATATGATATAAACCCCATCTTTTTATCCTTATTGACAACAGTACAATACGTGCCTCGTGATGGAAATATGCCCTAGAGGCAATAATAAAATGGTTATTATTATATTTCCTTAATCATGATAAAGGTTTATTCACTACAAAAAAAAGACACATCCGTGACATTTTGGGCCGAACGAAAAGAAATTCGGTCATACTTATGACACTTCTATGACGATAATTATGACAAAACCCGGTATCATCATAGATGTGGTGGGGTCCTACTTCTATGACAAAAAATCATGACAGAAAATGGGCTTTTTGTCCTGGGCGGGCCGGAGACGCAGCTGCATGACAATCTTTGGGCTGTCCATGATGGAAAAAACCAATGTAGAAGCGTGGGCGCGGAAAATATCGGGGAGTTCCTGGTTACGGTGGGTGGTCGGGGGCCGAGCGATGCGTGTTTCTCTCGTACACGTTTGCGTGTGGGTGCGAGGCGTTGGGCTCTAACTGAACCCGAGCGAGGCGTTGGGCTATAACTGAACCCGAGCGATTGCACTGTAGGCTACGCGTTACTGAACCCGAGCGATTGATCGATCCCTTGCTGTTAAGTGAACCCGAGTGATTCCTTCGCTACTGCTGCTAACTGAAGCCGATCGAACACTGCTGCCTCCTTCCCTGGATGAACAGTGAGCGTTGTTGAGGGGGTTTGGATGAACAGTTCCCGGTGGGGGGTTGGATGAACAGGACCCCATGGTAGTAGAGGTCGTTGCCGCCAGATGAATAGTACCCCGATCGATCGAGCCGATGGATGAACAGGACCCCGTGGAGGGCTGGATGAACAGGACCCCGTGGAGGGCTGGTTGAACAGTAGCCGGTGGAGGGCTGGTTGAACAGTAGCTGGTGGAGGGTTGGATGAACAGTAGCCCGTGGAGGGGTGGTTGAACAGGACCCCATGGAGAGGGTTGCTTAAACAGTAGCCGGTGGAGGCTGGATGAACAGGAGCCCGTGGATGAACAGTCGCAGGTGGAGGCTGGAGGAGGTCGACAGTGGATGAACAGTACCCCGTGGAGGCTGGAGGAGGTCGATGGTGGAGATGAACAGTATCTCGTGGAGTCCCGTTTTGCGGTACGCCACACCCCTCCCGATGAACAGGACCCCCGTTTTGACCGTACGCTCCAACACAAGTCCGTTTCCTCCGTTATGTGGTACGCTACACCCCTCCCGATCAATAGGACCCCGTTTCTACCATAGGAGGTCTGTTTCCTCCGTTTTGCGGTATGCCAGACCCCTCCCGATGAACATGATCCCATTTCCACCTTGGCCGGTCGAACACAAGGCCGTTTCCTCTGTTCTGCGATACGCCAGGCCTCGTTTCCATCGCATGTTCCGTCCAAGCCGGTTGGCTCCCGATGAACACGACGACGCATTCTGTTCCGACCCAGCCGGTTGGCTCCCCATGAACACGACGATGATGCAGTTTCTCCGTTCTGACCCAGCCATGTACATGAGCCTTGGCCGTACGTATGCGCGAGTAGGTGTTCGAGACCCCGCCGGTATGTACGTATGTGGCCGTATTTACTTTCTTGCACCCTGGCCACTGTACGTACGTGTACATGCTACGTGCGCGCCTCTACTACCACATGTGCGCGCCTCTACATCGACCAGTATGTACGTAGACGTTCGCGACCAGAATGACAACGCTACGTACGCTTCGACTGGGTGGGTCCCAATTGTCAGGCACTTCCTTGCGTGCGAAGATGTAGCTGGTGCGTCCCAGTAGTCAGGGGGTGAATCATCCTTTTGCCCGTAATATGGACGCACTTCCTTGCATGCGAAGATGTAGCTGGTGGGTCCCAGCACTCACGGGGGCAAACGTTTTTTTCGTGAAATACGGTGGCCCCTCCAGTGGGTCCTCGATGTCAGGTGGAGGAATCATTATTTTCTGCATAATAAGGAGGCACTTCCTTCCTGCGGCCGTGGACCCAGCTGTCAGCCTTTCCACGTATAGTACTCTCCCAATGGAAGTCGTTCCTTGACCACGTTGACCACGCCACACCGAGAGCACCAGGGCGGTGGACGATGGTGAGGCCTAGGAAGGGGATGACGCGGAGCCGGGGAAGACGCGGAAGTGGATGCCCACGCGGAGAGGAGTACGAGGGTTCACTGGTTCGGCTGCGGTGTGAGGCTGCCGTCGCCGCAGGGCCTGGCAAGCGGTGGGAGTAGTAGGGGCGGTGAAGCTTCCGCGGCAGCACAGCCGGCCACGGGAGGCAAGAGCAGGCGGTCTCGCCGGCGCTGGTTTGGGCGGCTGGTGCAAGAAGAGCAGCGATTGAAGAAGCAGCAGGACCGTTCGATTCAAATCCAACGGTCACTGCTGCTAGAATCGTTTGTTGACTAAGTTGATAAGCCCTGTGTACGCGCCAACTTAGTAGGCCCACAGGTCAGCCTCCCAACCGGTGCGCCCAAGATGTCAATGGGAGGAATCCTTTTTTTGCGTAATAAGGAGGCAGTTGATTGCGTGCGGCCAGGCCAGCGGAGGGAGTAGGGTGGGCCGGTGAAGCCTGCGCCGCATCACAGCGGGCCACAAGAGGTGGGAGCAGGCAGTCCCGCCGGCACTAGTTTAGGCGGCTAGTGCAGGAAGATCAGAGGTTGAAGAAGCATGTCGGCCGTTGGATGGACATCCAACAGTCACTGCTGCTAGAATTGTGTGTTGACTGACAAAGCCTTGCGTAAACAAGTCAGCCTCGAAATCTGTGGCGTGTACAGCCCATTTTCTATTATTTTTATAATTTTTACTCATTTTCTAATTCATATGGAATTTATTGCAGCCCATTTTCCATTTTTAGAATTGCTGCCCATTTTCTGGTCAGTACCAGGGTTAAAAAATTGAACTAAATATGTGCGAAATTTTGAAAATTCGCAAATGTTTGCTGGGGAATAAAATATTCTTAATCCAAAAATAGTAGCCATACTAAAACAAATTTAAAAATAAATTAGTACTATGTCATGTTAAATCCAATGAAATATAAAATATCAGTGAAGAACAAAAACAAAAAAAGAAACTAATTTCCCATTTGCTATAATTTTTTTGGAATTTTCAACCCCTTTGATATTACTTTTAACAGACACTGACCATACTCTTTGGCCAGGCCGGAACTCATCCTTCCTCGTCTTGAAAGATTTGCAGCCGAGTAAGTCGGAGAAAACAAATAGGCCTAGCTTGGTTTTTTTTCAAAAAGAAATACTGGGCTACCTATTTTCCCAAAGAAAAAACTGTTGGGCTGGTCATGTTGTTTGACGAGCCGCAGAGACCGCAGAACCCAGTTTATAGCCTGCTCCTCCGAATTACTGATCAAAAAAAGTTGTGCAATTCTGTCGTTAATTGACTATATGTTGAAAATGATGTGGGTCCCAGATATCAGCAGGGTGGATTAGAGTAAAAAAATGAGGGGTGCATCTGAGTAGTAAAAGAGGCACTTGCTTGTGTTCGGGAGTGGACCTGGTGGGTCCGTACTGTCATACTCACAACTACAGTCCTCTCCCGATTCACTATGTTGACACAGCCGGACGGCGGCGCTGCGGCAAGCGCACCAAGGCGTAGGATAAAGTCCTGTCGCCAATGTGCTGGGCTGGGTTGGACATTCCTATTGAAAAATAAAAATGGACCGGAACTATTTACGACGTTGACTACGATTTGCATGGGTCCGCTGGTTGCAGGAAGAAAATGGTGGGAGAAAGAAGACTGGTCGCTATCTTTTCCTAAAAATAATATCGACTGAATGTAACGACACTATCATAGGAAATAATATCCTCTTGTTAAATCGTGAATTTAAAGAACTGGTGCATGAGCATTTAGCTTTATTTATTTATTTATTTATTTACTTATTTACGTTTAGGGGAACATGAGCATGTACCTGGGCTGGATTCATGTGAGAGCCTCCCTTCCAGTTAATTATGGGCTCCTCTATTGGGCCTTCATCAGTGGGCTTCATGTTATCAACAAGTGGAAAATGTGTTCCGCACCAAAAATAGTATGCGCTAGGTATGGTACGGGGTACTAAAGGACCGGACCGTGCAACGACATCCAAAACATTGTGTTTGTCGTTCTAACAACACATTTATTCAACCTACAGACGAAATATACTACTGATTGTACATTGAAAACAACAGCAGCAGCAACCAGGGCTGGGGGTGCAACAGAAGCAGTAAGGAGGCCAGAAGAGTAAAGACGCAACTCTCTCTTCCAAACCAAACAGCAGCCATCATTACAAAAGGGCTACCAAAAAAGAACAAGTGTATGCATCTAACTAACTGGCTCAGTTAGATGTTACTATTTATTAAGCTGTTGAGATTGGTTGACGGCTTGAACCAGATGGGTGCCTGATGGGTGAAACTCCAGCCAGCAGGTCGAAGTATGATACTTGCGACCCTCTCTCCTACTTTGGGCTGCAGAGTGTGGCGGCACATATCAGGGTATGGTGCATGCAGAGACGCATGGTACGCTGTGTACACACAGTTTTGCCTGATGAACGAAACTGCACTGCCATCATGATCCTTGCCATCGGTTATCTCCTGGTTAATCGGATAATTCAGTCTGAGAAACAGAGAGCGTGTACCAAGGCTACTTACCAGCCTCTAGTCAAAAATTCCTGAAGGCACAGAGAAGCTGGGATCCTTCTCAAACACCTTGCAGTGACTCTAATTGTATTCCACGAAACAACACGTCTGGTACGTGCGAACGATCATCAATCGTTCGCCGTTGTCTGATCGAGCCAGGAACCACCTGCAACTGCCATGCCGCTTTTCTTTGAAAGGTTCTGGGATAAGGAAGGGTAGAGACACCAGGCGGCCTACAACATCGTATCAAGTTGGAGTCAAATAAAAAAGGGCTCTTAATGTAGTCAATCTTAAGGACAGCATGTTATGAGCATGAATATTTTTTCAATAAATGTTGACAATAATATAAGCAAGCCATCATGATATCATAGGAAAGTAACATACTGATGTAACAACCATTTGTAGCGATGACTGGAGTAGGCCAGCAATACGTCCAGCCATAAAAGGAGTCGACAGCATAAATAAAGCCCTTGTGTTCAATGGCATCAGAGAACCATGCAGGATGTATGATCCTGCGATGGACGTGCAGATTTATTCACTTACCACAGTGACCTGTGAGATAGGTGAGACCGTAGTTGAAGAACGCAACTAGCCTAAAGTGTTTATAATTCGCAGATCTTGTGGGCACTTGGCAGATTACAACCTTGAGCAAATCAAACTTGGTATCATGTTGGCTACTGTAAGATTCCGAGTATTCTGGGCCGTGGTGCCAAAGCAGTGTAGTGTTAATCGAAGGAAGGGGGGTCAATCGCCGGGTGTAGACCTCCACGAGCATCCAGCTGCCGCGACCATCGACGAGCACCATCCAAGACATGTTCATGCCGACCCAGTACATACCGTTAATGTAGTTGAGCGTGACGGGGATCGGATCGCACTCAAGGGGGTTGATGCTCGCCACCCTACGATCGTTATGTTGCGTGACATGCCGTTTCTGAAATTCAGGCGGCATCAGCAAGCAAGGAGCTGGCTTAAAAAGCTCCGGCCTAAGGGATTTGAGTAAACGATACAGCCCCGGCGAGCACGCGGCGAGCGGCATGGTACTGAGATTGTCCACACGCAAAACAATGAGCTTGATTACCTCTGTGGGGAGCGAATTCTAGCCACTCTTTCGGCGGACACTGCTCGATTCTGCCATTGTTAGTACTTGGGTTTCGGACGAGGGGGAGGCGCCTTAGCGGGGATGCAAGATTGGACGAGATTATGTGCGGACAAAGATGGAGAAGCGAATATGTGCTGCGGGAAGTGGACAGGTGATGATGACTACAACACGCCGCTTGACATACGAGACACATACCAGCAGGGTAGGGTCATATCCATGCCAGACAACTTGCTTGAGTGATCACAATACTGGTACTCCCTACAGTACCTACTACTATGCCCTAACTTGCTTGAGTAGAGTAGTGGTGGAGTTGGACTCGAGGAGTTGTATATTCTAATCTAAAATAGTTACAAAGTTCAATGCCCGAGCATGGAATGACTATGAACCGCCATCGGTGCTAGCTCCAATCTCCAGCAAAGGTTCGCTGGGAGACATGGCAGTTGCAAACGCCCGCGACGCAGTTACAGTATGTGTGTAAGGGTGGCGGTTTTGTCAAATACTATGGCTTAAAAACAGGCCACCTTCAGATGGAAATCTGACGGTTACGTGGGATTTGCGAGGATTGAGCTCGTGGCGAACAATCGCTAGATATCATTACTAAAAAATGGTTAAAACACCCAGGGCTATAACTTGCACCGGCTGACCACTAACAATGATACTAACATAGTTGTAAAATGGTCAAAGACCATGACTACATGGTGTTTGGAATTATATGCAGAAAAATTAGCAAGATGCCCGTGCATTGCACGGAACATCAAGATGCATTTTTTTACAAAACACCTGTTGTGATTGACCCATGCAGGAGTATTCCCATGTGTAAAAACTAATGATATCTTGAGAATTTTATCGGAAAATGGTATGTCGACCATTTCATCGAAAAAATGATATCTCGAGAATGATGATAGATAAGCTGAGGAGGAGTGGGGCGTGGTGGTGACTGGTGGTCGGACTGAGCGGAGGCATGGGGATGGACGGCGCTGGCAGCAGCCACCATGCCAGATTGTTCCAGAGACTTCCTTTTTTAATTGCTCAGCAATGAGGTTGTGGGAGATAAGGATGAACGAGGCAAGGCCTTATCTGTAAATGTGGAAAGAGGTGCGGGTATCTTTTGTAAAATTGTCATTGTTTGCTTTCTATCCATCAGATATAGATCGGAAAGTCTATATTATAAGATGGCAGGCACACCATCATCACCAACTCGGTTTTTTTTCTACTCCTACTCCTATAGAAGACTCAGTTGGTGATGATGGTGTGTCTGCCATCCGCCATTTCTGACCATTAGATCTGCATCTAACGGCTGTGATGTAAGTTGTGGCCTTTTGCAACAATTCCCACTTCTCTGCTCCAGTTTACACAAAACCCCTTAGTATCTTGAAACCAACCACATTCCTCCCTTACTTCATCAAAACAGCCCAAAGAATATATTTGGAGTGAAACATAAGATATTTTTAGTGATATGTATATCAAAACTAAAATGTTTTCTTTCAAAATTGTGAATATGTATTATTCTACTTTGGACCCGTTGCAACGGATCGGCTCATTGTTATAAAGGTTTATCTCTTGCATTGTCGGCAACGAACACCTAGTGTACTGGTCCGGGCCGGATGCTCGCACCGCGATGATCTGAGTTCGAATTCTGTCCTAAACTTTACTTTTTATATATTTTTTAATATATACTTCTTTCACTACTGTACTGGCAGTGGAATCCATAGAGTACTTAGAATACAAGATTAAGGATGGATTTGTTTCGTTTTAACTTTCTGTACGAATCTGTAGCCAGCCTGCAAGTCATGTACACAGTACTGACAGTGGAACCCACAGAGTACTTAGAATACAAGATTAAGGATGGATTAACTTTTTGTAGAGGGAGAATCATACACGCAATTAACTCAAATGGATTGGATGTGACTCTATTATTCTCCAATGGCAACTGGGAAATTTCCTCCCGCAGGCCGGAGTAGGTTTCTCGGTTTGTATGCGGGTTTAACGAAGGGGTTTGATGGAGGCGAGGAGGCGTGTTCAGCCGGGCGTGCAGCGGACGGCACAGTACTATTTGATTTGACAGCTACAACTAGTATATTATAAAAAACAAAGAAGATTAGTAGAGATAGAGATAAGAGTAGAGACTAGGGAGGAGCACCATCTACTGCTTCGTGGGCAACTCCTGCGCTCCATTCGGCGGCCACAACGTCCCCTACAGCCACTCCCTCCTGTGCTCCATTCGGCGGGCGCTGTTGAAATTTGGGGAGTGCACTCTTGTGACTGCTGGTAGCAATGACTTCACCGATGATGAGTTCTTCCCCAACCTTAGCAACCTGTTCCTCAACAACATGGGCGACAACCTCAACGCCAACGGGGCTGCTCCCGTTGCACCGTATGTGTTTCTGTCCTTCCTGTTCGAAATCGTGGTAGAATTCATGTTTCTAGTCTGTGTCCTAGATTCCATCTGTTCATCTACTATGCTAGTCCACATGATTAGTTTAATCTCTGTTATAGCCGTCATGATTTATTTTGTGCTTATTCAGACTAAATCCTCGTACTAACTTGCTCGTTTATTCAACTGGCGCACCGTCCCCTACAGCCACTCCCGTTTCATGGAGGGCCTGGTCGATGCCTCCAAGGAGCCCTTCACCTACTGCTATGAGTGCCCGATGCCATTTTGGGGCTTGTCAGTGGACCTCGTGCATCACCTCACGCAGGCGTCCATCTATCACTACTGGCCCGCGGTAAAGAACATCAAGTACAAGACGTGCTACCCGTTCACCGTGTCGGAGTCGCTGGAGGATCACCGCCGCCTACTAGTCTCGAAGGAGGATGGCAGTGTCTTCCTCTTGATCGTGGGCACCGGCAAGGCCCGCGCAGGCCACCGCCCCGTCTCTGTAGTGTGCGTCAAGGGCGACGCCGCTGACGCTGACACTGACGCGAGGCCGATGTACGGGTGCGTGCTCACTATTACTACCCCTTGGAGTTATGTGGGCGGCGACACTGGCTACGTCAAGCTGACTAGGACTGTGCCGAGCTAGGACCTTCCTGCCGATGTGGACATGGAAGACGCATGGCATGATTTGACCCCCAACAATGTGCACGGGGACTCCAAGGAGGTTCACCTAGACATATGCATTACCAAGTTAAATGTTGATCATTAGTCTTCGCTCAATGTAATCCGCTGTCTAAGCATGTGGAGACTTCCATGCATGATCTTGCTCTATTGGAGTATTGCGCATGAATAAAAGTGTATCCATTTATGGTTTAGTCTAGAATCTTCCATGTATGAAATTTTTACTACAGTACTGGTGAAAGACTTATGATGAACCATTTCTTACATCTCCTCTGCCCCCTTCCAAGTCATCCTGATTTAATCCCTCCGTCTTGGTGTATAAGGGCATGGTTAATACTTAATAGTATAGCCAACTGTTGACTATAAGAAAGTGCCATGTCATCTTTAGCCAACATATATAACAATCGATACGCAAAAACTAATTCTTAAATATCATTTCTTGAAAAGCACAATAAGTGTTATTTCTTCACAAGTTTTGGATGCAGGTTGAACAGTTGAACGCTTTTGTTTGCAAAAGATACTTTTTTATCTATTTTACCCGGATGTTTGTGAGATCTAGAGATGAAATAATATCCGAAGAAACCTATCAATACCCGTTACACATGAGATGACCCCCACATCCTTTGTCAAAATAAACAACTCCCTGATCAATGCATTTGACTATTCCGTGCAACGCACGGGCACCTTACTATAGATTAGTACGACCAGAAATTGAACTAACATTATATATAGTACGATAAATGCTGATGCATGTCACCTAAAATTATATCATTGAAAACTATGCTCAAATACGAATCCAACGATATAGTTTTTGTTGACATGCACTAACATTTTGTCAGTTAAATCTTCATTCAAATTCAATGGGGGACTAATAAACCACGACCGATGTAGTACTAGTGTAGAGGGCGGCGCTGCACGCGAGTCTCACCCCGCTCGTGGCGCGGCAGTAAAGCCGTCATATGAAAAAACCCAACCACTCCCAGTAATAAGTGGCCTGGTAAAATAAACAGACAAGCAACCATCACATCCCTCTGTCTTTTTTGCATTTCATCTCTCTGCATTTACTTTCTCCGGTTCATCTCGCACACTCAATCCCTAGCTACTACTCCTAGTATCCCTAGCTACTACTCCTAGGGCCAGTTCTTTTGGTGGCTTAAAAAATAAGTCGTCTCTTCCCCGACTTTTCCCATAAGACTAGTCACAGTGGAGAGTAACATTAAGGCCCTGTTTGCTTCATAAGTCCTAGGACTTTTTCTAGTCCCAACTAAAAAGTCCCTAGTCCCTAAAAAGTCCCTCCCTATTTGTTTCGAGGTAGTAAAAAGTCCCTAGTCCCTCCCTGGAGGTTATTAAATGACCATGTTACCCCTAGTATACAGAAAAATAACAACCAACACTACTAGAAAAACGGCTATAGCTAATATGGACATTAATGGTGCACCATGTATGTGGTGCGCCACTGCTATATAGCAGTGGCGCACCAGATATAGGTACACCATTATTGGCCATATTACTAATGGCGCACCTGGTGTGTGGTGCGCCATTACTAGTTTTGAAAAAAAATTAAAAAAATTGTTAGTAGTGGTGCACCAGGGGATAGTGCGCCCACTACTAACAAATTTTTTTCTTTTTTTTCAAAACTAGTAATGGCGCACCGCACAGCAGGTGCGCCATTAGTAACCCTGGTTACCAATGGCACATTCTTAGGAGGTGCGCCATTGGTAACCTGGGATCAGCTAGATATTTTTGACAGCCACCTACCACACTCACTTTCCCCACTTCATTCTCTCCACCTCTACCAGGCTTGGTCTCGGCTGCCTCCTCCTCCTCACCTCATTTGCAAGATAGATTCACCCAAATTAAGTGGTTAAATTTCCTTTTTTTGATAGGTAAGTAAGGGGAAAGCTTTCTTTATGTTCTAGATCTACTTTTTTCTCCCTCCAACAGCGTACACACTTTTTATGGCCTAGATCTACGTATGTTTGTGGTGTTGCATATGTTTGTGTTTGCAGGTACTAGTATTTGAAATGCGATAGTTGCCAATATTTTGCCGGAATGTTGATTCATTTTCGTTTCAGCGAGAATTTGGCACTATGCATTCTTTTTGGTCCTATTTTTGGGCAAAGTCATGCCAAATTTTTTTTTGGTTCTAAAATATCGTTTTGCTCTACCCCACAGGCGACCATGGTCCGCACGATGACCGAAGGCATCGTGAATAGGTTTTTGAGCGCCGCGAAGGCCGAGATGCTTCAAAAGAACGAGACGGAGATAAGATGTCCGTGTCGAAGATACAAGCTGAAGAGCCTTATGGACCCGGATTCCGGACAGGTGCGGGACCACCCGCTCTTGCGTCGTTTCATGGATGGCTATCAGTGGCAAGGGGATGAAGATGATTATGAAGTCGTCCATGGGGGCCGGGCAAGAAATAAGGAAGGGCAGCAAGACAACCGCAGCGACGGCGGGTGAGAAGACGAAGAATCTCCAGGACATGATCACGAAGTAGATGCAGGACACAGTCATCATGTAGAAGAAGCCGAACATGATGATGAGGATGATCAAGACGAAGGGAATGATCATGAAGATGAAGATGTCGGAGCAGATGACGATGGACCATCGATAGGCTGGGTGCGTGTAACACCCCGCATGTAACTTGCCATAATTGTAACTCCGACTCTTGCCATTTCCGGCTATGTGATATGTTTTCCCTCCGTTGTTGGGTTTTGTCTTTCGTTTTGTATTTTGTCATGTCATGCATTTTCATATCATGTCATCATGTGCATTGCATTCGCATACGTGTTCGTCTTGTGCATCCGAGCATTTTCCCCGTTGTCCGTTTTCTAATCCGGCGCTCCTATCTCCTCCGGTGCACCCCTCTTGTTTTCTTTCGTGTGCGTGTGTCAAACTTTCTCGGAATGGACCGAGGCTTGTCAAGTGGTCTTAATATACCGCCCGGAGTCTACCGGTCAAGTTTCGTTCCATTCGGAGGTCGTTTGGTACTCCAACGGTTAACCGGGCCTCCGCAATGTCCATTTGAGTGTCCAGAAAAACCCCCCTCCAAAACCAGCCCAAAGCCCATCAAACTCTCTTCCATGCTCTAGGTCGTTCGATCACGATCGTGTGGGCGAAAACCGCACCTCATTTGGAGTCTCCTAGCTCCCTCTACCTATAAATGAGTGGGCATCCCGAAAAACGAAATCTCAGACGAAACCCTAACCCTCTCCCTCCGCGCCGCGCCGGACGCGTCCGCCCGCGCCGGACACGTCCGCCGCGCCGCCCGGCCAACCCGCGAGCGCCACGTGGCCGCCTCCGGCCTCGCCCCGCCGCCGGCCCGCGGGGCCCGACTCCGGCCCCCGCGGCCCACGCCCGCCGCCGCGCGCCTGCCCCGCCGCCGCGCGCCGCCTCCGCCGCGCGCCTGCCCCGCCGCCGGGCGCCGCCGCCGCCGCCGCCGCCAGCCCCGCCGCCGGCCGTCCCCAGCCGCCTCCGCCGCCGCCCGACGCGGGCCCGCCGCCGCCGCCGCCCGCCGCCGGCCCCCCTCCTCCGGCCGCCCCCGCCCTCGCCCGCCGGCCCCTCTCCTCCTCCGGCCCGAGCCGGCGAGCTCGAGCGCCCGCGCCCGCGCCCAGCCGGTCCCGATCCGATCTGGGTCAACGGAGGTTGACTCTCGAAACCCTAGTTTTTTTCGCTAAGTCCTCATTTATTCTCAGCAACTTGCTATGTTTCCGATGCCGTAACTTTGTGCATGTAGCTCCGATTCGCGCGTATAATATGTCAAATTGTTCGTCTCGTGATGCTCTTCATTTTGTTCAATTGCATCATGTTCATTAGAGGTCATCTTGATGCCCAAATCTTCGTTGGAAGAGGGCTAGTTGCTGTTAATCTCTCGTTCTTATCAGAACTTGGAGATTTGTCATTTTTGTATCATTTATTTTGTGCATCTTTTGAGCATGAGCTCTACATGTGTTTTGAAGTATGCCATGCCATCTTTCCATTGGTATAGTCCATGTATTTTTGTGATCTTTGTGGTGACTAGCACAAGCATGCAAAGTAGGCCCCGTAATATTTCTGATTTCAGGGACTTAGTGATTTCTCTAAGTCTTTGTCTGCTGTAATTTTGTTGCCATGTAAACTTGATGTTACAGAGAGATCCATGCATATTTTGGAGATGTTCAGTAAGGATGTTTTGTAGCTATAGTTGTAATTGATCCATTCCTGCAATTGTTTGCAATTTTAGAGTACCATAGCATGACTCAATCTTGCTCTACTTTTGCTATAAAATATTTCTGGCAGATTCTTAACATGACATGCATTTTTGCCAAGCTTATTGTAGTTGATCCATAAATGCTATGCAATTGTTCTTGCCATGGATAGCTTCATAAACATTCCATCTTGCTGTAGGTATGCTTGGTTTTTCATGCATTGCTCTTTAGTGAGTGCATCAAGCTCACAAAGAGGCCTACATATTAACATTTCTGCCATGCTCTGTTTTCTGCTAAGTCTGAAACCTGATAACGAAACTTGCTATGTTTACATGCTTGCCATCATATCTTCTGGTCCTTTTTGGCTTATGGTCAGTAAGGGATTTTTGTCATGGGCATTTAGTAGAACACTACCATGCCTTGTTTTGCTATGTGAAGTTCCTGTAGCATGTTGATTTCGTGCTCTGAACATTGCTACCTGATGCTGATTTCTGCCATGTCCAGTTTTTCACTAAGTCTGTGAACCTGTAATCTTTTGCACTATTGCCATGCTTGTTTGAGCTTGATATGTTGTGAACTAGCAGTAGCTCAGTGTTCATCTTTTGTCAAGCATCTCCTGTAGATTACTTCCATGTGCTTTGTTGCTATGTTGGGATGCTGTAGCATTGTTGCTTGTTGCATTTTAAGTGCTATCTTGCTGTTTATCGCAGATTATTGTCATTCTCGTTTTGCTTGCCATTTGCAAACCGTGCATCCGATTCCGGTGATCTTTATATCGATTTCGACCGAAATCATCTCATCTTTCCAGTGGCATGCTTGGTTTGTCAAGTTACTGCCATGTTCATCATTTTCCTTCCGGAGCACGCATATGCATCGCATATCATAACTTGCATATCATACATGTCTTGCATCTTGTTGCTTGCGCATTTCTCGTTGTTGATTGTGGTTCCGTTTGTTTGTGTTCTTGTTTTGGGTAGAGCCGGGAGACGAGTTCGTGAACGAGGAACCTGTCGAGTACGCTTACGAGGATCAAGCTTTCGACAACTCTGAGAATCTTGCAGGCAAGATGACCACCCCTCGAAATCACTTCTATCTTTGCTATGCTAGTTGTTCGCTCTATTGCCATGCTCCGCTACCTATCACTTGCTATATCATGTCTCCTATTTCAGCCATGTCAGCCCCTAACCATCCTTTCCTAGCAAACCGTTGTTTGGCTATGTTACCGCTTTTGCTCAGCCCCTCTTATAGCGTTGTTAGTTGCAGGTGAAGTTGAAGTTTGTTCCATGTCGGAACATGGATATGTTGGGATATCACAATATCTCTTATTTAATTAATGCATCAATATATTTTGGTAAAGGGTGGAAGGCTCGGCCTTATGCCTGGTGTTTTGTTCCACTCTTGCCGCCCTAGTTACTGTTATACCGGGATTATGTTCCTTGAGTTTGCGTTCCTTACACGGTCGGGTGATTTATGGGACCCCCTTGACAGTTCGCCTTGAATAAAACTCCTCCAGCATGGCCCAACCTTGGTTTTACCAGTTGCTACCTAAGCCTTTTCCCCCGGGTTTTCGCGAGCCCGAGGGTCATCTTATTTTAACCCCCCCCCCGGGCCAGTGCTCCTTCGAGTGTTGGTCCGAACCGAGCAGCCTGCGGGGCCACCTCGGGGAAACTCGAGGTCTGGTTTTACTCGTAGCTTGACTTATCCGGTGTGCCCTGAGAACGAGATATGTGCAGCTCCTATCGGGATTTGTCGGCACATTCGGGCGGCTTTGCTGGTCTTGTTTTACCATTGTCGAGATGTCTTGTAAACCGGGATTCCGAGACTGATCGGGTCTTTCCGGGAGAAGGTTTATCCTTCGTTGACCGTGAGAGCTTGTGATGGGCTAAGTTGGGACACCCCTGCAGGGTAATATCTTTCGAAAGCCGTGCCCGCGGTTATGAGGCAGATGGGAATTTGTTAATGTCCGGTTGTAGATAACTTGTCACTTGACCCAATTAAAATACACCAAGTGCGTGTGTAGCCGTGATGGTCTCTTCTCGGCGGAGTCCGGGAAGTGAACACGGTCTGTGTTATGTTTGACGTAAGTAGGTGTTCAGGACCTCTTCTTGGTCATTGCCAGATGACGCTCGTTCCATTGCTTCTCTTCTCGCTCTCATTTGCGCAAGTTAGCCACCATATATGTTTTTGCCGCTGCAGCTCCACCTCTTTGCACCTCTTGTCCTACAAGCTTAAATAGACTTGATCTCGCGGGTGTGAGATTGCTGAGTCCCCGTGACTCACAGATACTTCCAACACCAGTTGCAGGTGCCGACGATGCCAGTGCAGACGATGGCGTCGATCTCAAATGGGAGTTCGACGAGGAACGTGGTCGTTACTATGTGTCTTTTCCTGATGATCAGTAGTGGAGCCCAGTTGGGACGATCGGGGATCTAGCATTTGGGGTTATCTTATTTTCATCTGGATTTTGACCGTAGTCGGTCTATATGCTTGTATTTTGGATGATGTATGATGATAATTATGTATTGTGTGAAGTGGCGATTGTAAGCCAACTCCTTATCCCATTCTTGTTCATTACATGGGATTGTGTGAAGATGACCCTTCTTGCGACAAAACCACTATGCGGTTATGCCTCTAAGTCGTGCCTCGACACGTGGGAGATATAGCCGCATCGTGGGCGTTACAGTGCGGGACCCTCATATTCAAGAGCTGCTTCTCAAGCAGACGGGTAACGCAAGAGCTGCCGCCCGAGAGAAAGCCAAGCTGGATCAAATGGAGATAGACGCGGTTACTCCATTGTATGAAGGATGCAGGCCCGAGGATACTCGCCTGAAAGTAACGCTCATGGCTCTGGAGATGAAGGTAAAAGACAAAAGGACCGACGCATGCTTCGACGAGAACATGTCATTCTGGCACGAACATCTTCCCAAGGGGAACAAGTGCCCGACCAGTTTCGAGGAGGCGAAGAAAATCGTGTGTCCTCTGGATTTACCGCACGTGAAATACCATGTGTGCATGAACGATTGCATCATTTATCGGGACGAGCACGCGGAGTCTACCATATGTCCGGTGTGCGGCGTCACTCGATACAAGAAGAGGAAGAAAGCTCCTCGAAAAGTGGTGTGGTACTTTCCGATCACTCCTCGTCTGCAGCGGTATTTCACGGACGCTAAGCTAGAAAAGCTCCTGCGTTGGCACGTGGATAGGGAGGAGAAGAAGCGAGAAGATGACAGAAATGATCTGGCGATAAATAAAAAAGACAAGATGCTGAGTCACCCTAAGGATTCGAGCCAGTGGCAAGCGTTGAACTTCGAACACCCAGAATTTGGGTACGATCCAAGGAACATCGTGCTGGGCGCAAGCACCGATGGAGTCAATCCGTTTGGCAGCCAGAGAAGCACACATAGCACCTGGCCTGTGTTTGTGTGGATGTACAACCTTCCCCCCTGGTTGTGCATGAAGAGGAAGTACATTCACATGAGTATGCTAATTGAAGGGCCAAAACAACTAGGGAACGACATCAATCTGTATCTGGGGCTGCTGAAAGAGGAGCTAGACACGTTGTGGAAAACGCCAGCCAATACGTGGGACGCCGCAGAGAAAGAATATTTCCCTATGAGAGCCGCACTGATCACGACGGTGCACGACTATCTCGGTTACGGATATGTTGCGGGGCAGGTGGTCCATGGATTTTGTGCATGCGTCAGGTGCATGGATGACACAACGTATCGCCAGCTAGATAGCGATCCCGGGTCTTCGAAAACCGTGTTCATGGGACATCAAAGGTGGCTTCGCGACGATGACTCATGGAGAAAATGCAAGGATCTGTTCGATGGTGAAACCGAACCCCGAAGACGCCCGCGTACAAGGAGCGGCGAGGAAATAGACGAGCTGTTGAAAAATTGGAATGAGTGCCCACCACCGGGAAAGAAGCGAAAGGTGCCAGAGCCGCTGCTGAAGGTATGGAAAACGAGGTCTGTTTTCTGGGACTTGCCGTACTGGAAGATCCTCCGTGTGCCTCACAGCCTTGAGGCCATGCATATCACGAAGAACGTGTGCGAGAGTCTGCTTGGTACCCTGCTCAACATGCCAGAGAGGACCAAAGATGGGCCGAAAGCAAGGGCAGACTTGAAATCAATGGGCATCAGGGAGGAGCTTCACGCTAATGATTATGATGATGATGAGGCGAAGGACACGGAAAGTAGTCGCAAAGGCAAAAAGGCCAAGAAGATCGGAAATGACTGCCCTCCCGCGTGCTTCACTCTAAGTGAGGACAAGATCGAGCAGTTTTTACCTGCCTCATAGGAGTAAAACTTCCTAACGGTTACGCGGGGAAGATAAGCAGATACCTAGACTCAGCGAAGCAGAAGTTCAGCGGGATGAAGTCTCACGACTGTCACGTGCTGATGACGCAGATACTTCCAGTGGCAATCCGTGGGATCATGGACACGCACGTCCGTGAAACGCTATTTGGCCTATGCAACTTTTTCGACGTCATCTCTCAGAAGTCGGTTGGCGTGAGGCAACTCAGAAGGCTACAGGAAGAGATCGTAGTGATACTATGCGATCTTGAGATCTACTTCCCGCCACATTCTTCGACGTTATGGTGCATCTGCTGGTCCATATCGTGGAGGATATCATCCAACTCGGGCCGACGTTCCTGCACAGCATGATGCCATTCGAAAGGATGAATGGTGTCATCAAAGGATACGTTCGCAACATGGCACGTCCAGATGGAAGCATAGCCAAGGGCTTTCTGACCGAAGATTGCATCTCCTATTGCACGAATTATCTAGGCATCGAGAACCCCGTTGGTCCGCCCGTCAACAGGCGCCTCGGCAGGCTCGCTGGATGGGGTCGCCGCGAAATGCATGTCAACTTCAAGGGTCGACTCGCCGACTTTGAAAGAGAAAACCTAGTCGCGCTACAACACATAGACGTGGTCGATCCTTGGGTGGTAGAGCACAAAACCTTTATTGAGAAGCCGTACAATGACCGAGGCCAACAAAGGACGGACGGAGATATATTCAAAGAGCACAACTCATGTTTCACGCGTTGGTTCAAGGAGAAGCTTCTGTCATACCCTTTACATGAGGATTCTTCCGCGGAAGAAAAACTCATATTCGCCTTGTCACAGAGCGCCGAGCACAACCTGGTGACCTATGAGGCGTACGATATCAACGACTACACATTCTACACCGAGGAAAAGTACATGAAGAGCGATGATTATCAGAACTCCGGGGTAACAATGGAATCCTACATCGGTAACGACAAGGACAGATACTACGGAAGGATCGAGGAGATATGGGAGCTGAGCTATGCTGGAGAGAAGGTCCCAATGTTCCGTGTCAGATGGGCCAAGAGCGTCCTAAAAGAAGACAGGTATTTCACCACCATGGTTATACCCGAAGCCAAATCCAAGACCGCGGGCGCAAACGTCACCGCGAAAAATGAGCCATGGGTACTGGCTTCCCAAGTGGACCAATGCTTCTTCATTACTGACCCGTCAAAGCCTAGTCGTGTTGTCGTGAGAGAGGCAAAAGGAACATGATCGTAATGGATGGAGTCGCCAATGAGCAAGACTTCGACAAGTACGGCGACCCGAAGATGGAAGATGACGACGACGATGAAGTACCATACACTACAAGAAGAAGCAGGACCACCCTACCTAAAGGACGTCCATTCAAGAGAAGAACTCCATTTGCGAAAAAGACGGGCAAGAAGATTGTGAAAAGATAGCTAAGATCGAATCACGACGTGTCGGCCGCGTGTGTGTATGTGTCAGTGGCAAGCTCAATTCAAAATCTTTGCACAATGGTTTAAATTGTAGTCTTCATTTCTCGATTGTATTTCGACATATGGAAATGGCATTTCTTCTGTTCTAGTCCTCTATCCAGTAACCTCTTTTGTTCAAAACAGTGGGGACTAATGTTGTTTGTACTTACCTTCCTTTTGTAACTTCTCCATCACCAAGTTGAAGTATTGACCACCACCTTCTTCTTGGATTTGGAATTTTTGTTCTTCTCCCTCTTGTTTTGTTGCAAATCATCATTTACAAGCACCTTGGGCTTCTTTGTGTTTTCTTCTGGTATTTTAATTGTTTTTATTTATGTTTATTCTGGTAAAATAAAAAAAGTTAGTAATGGCGCACCTCCTAGCCATTGCTATCACGGTGTTTATGGCACACCCCTAGGAGGTTCGCATTGATATACCAATTTTTATTTATGTTTATTCTGGTATTTTTTTTTCTGTGTTCCTTTTCCTGCTTAAATTTGCAAACACTTTCTGAAAATGCGAACATTTTTCTAACTCACAAAAAGTATTGAATTTGTTAATATTTTTTGAACTCATGAATATTTTTAAATTTCATGGGCACTTTTTGAATTCATGAATATTTTTTCAAATTTGATGATATTTTTTCATATTCATAAATGTTTTACCAATTCACAAATGTTTTGCAACGCAAGTATTTGAAAATTAGTAATAACTACTTATATCGTAACATTTTAAAATTTATGGTCATTTTATAAAAAATTATTACATGCAACTAAAAATCCAAAAAAATAAAAAAAATTAGTAATGGCGCACCAGGAGAAGGTGCGCCATTGCTATCACAGTGTTTATGGCGCACCCCAGAAATATGCGCCATTGATATACCAACTTTTATGGCGCACCCCTAAAAGGTGCGCCATTGCTAACCCTCCCCCCACTAAAAAAGGCAAAGATAAAAAATAACCTTCGATCCCAAATCCTCAATCCCCACTGTTGCCCCCGAGCCCTCGACCTGCTGCTCCCGGCCTGCGCCGCCGCCCCGACCCACTGCGCCGCCATCCAGACCCACTGCGCCACCGCCAAGTGTTCCTCTTCATCTTCATCGTCCCTGGGCCAAGGCTAAGGAGCCGCCGCAATGTCGCCATCGACCACCTCGTCCTCTACCTCCGGCCACCGCGACGCCATCGTCGGATTCGTCGTCTTTGCTGCACCCCCGGCCTCCTCGAGCTCTTCCCCGAAACCGCGGTGAACTCCTCTTGCCGTTCCCCCCTTCCTCCGCCTCGAGATCGGCCGCCATGGCAGGGAGCTCGATTCTCCCGGGCGTGTACTGCCTCGCCTCGCCTGGCCGGTCCTTGCCGCCACCGTGTCGTCCGCGTGCATCCCGCCACTCACCCGCGTCATCCGCGTGCGCCTGTAGCCGCTCGTGGTTGCCTGCTCCTCTGCGCCTGCCTTGCTTGCCACCGCTGCTTGCTGACGCTCTGCTTCTGCACCGCTGCTGCTAGCGTTGATGTTGCTTTGCTCATTGCCTGTTGCTGTTGCCGCCGTCCCTGCCCACACCCGCCTGCGCGTGCAACATTGATATTCTGAATATCTCCCTGTTCCCCACACCTCTGTTTGTTAGCCGGATGGGTGGATGTTGCTGTTGCATATTGAATAGATGGATGAATGGATTTGTTTTGCTACTGTGATTGATAGCTCGTGTTAGTACGTCTCAGATTTTTGCTGTTGTGAACTGTCAATGGTACTAAATCAGTGCCCTTTTGCTGTTTGCTGCTTGCTGCTTAGTGCGCAAGGAGGAGCAGTCCAGGAGGGGGCTTCGACGGCGAGTCGTCGGCCTCATCGCCAACGGTGACCTCGGGCTCCTCTCGGCGGGTATTCAAGGTAAATTTCTTACCTTTGGACTGCTTCTTCTTGAGACCATCACCAGTTGCATGTAGTAACTGGTCCTGTTCGGCTGCAGCTACAAATGTTTGGACTAAAGAGCATAGTGCGATATTTTTGTACAGGGCGATCATATATTATATCTGCTTTGGTCTGCACTGTTTGGTGCTCTGGATGTTATAGTGTCCACTTTGTTCTGCACTGTAATGTTACTTCGGATCCAAAATGTGAAACAATATTATGATGTTGGCTTGTTTTGAATGTATGTGAATTTGAATATATTTACTACCTTCACCGTTGAGATTATTGTTGGGGAACGTAGTAATTTCAAAAAAAATCCTACGCACACGCAAGATCATGGTGATGCATAGCAACGAGAGGGGAGAGTGTTGTCCACGTACCCTCGTAGACCGAAAGCGGAAGCGTTAACACAACGCGGTTGATGTAGTCGTACGTCTTCACGATCCGACCGATCAAGTACCGAACGAACGGCACCTTCGAGTTCAGCACACGTTCAGCTCGATGACGTCCCTCGAACTCCGATCCAGCCGAGTGTTGAGGGAGAGTTTCGTCAGCACGACGGCGTGGTGACGATGATGATGTTCTACCGACGCAGGGCTTCGCCTAAGCTCCGCTACGATATTATCGAGGTGTAATATGGTGAAGGGGGGCACCGCACACGGCTAAAAGATCGTTGATCAATTGTGTGTCTATGGGGTGCCCCCTGCCCCCGTATATAAAGGAGCAAGGGGGGAGGCGGCCGGCCTAGGAGGAGGGCACGCCAAGGGGGGAGTCCTACTCCCACCGGGAGTAGGACTCCTCCTTTCCTTGTTGGAGTAGGAGAAGGGAAGGGAGAAGGAGAAGGAAGGAAGGGGGCGCCCCCCCTCCCTAGTCCAATTCGGACTAGTCCATGGGGAGGGGTGCGGCCACCCTTTGGGGCCTTTCTCTCCTTTCCCGTATGGCCCATTAAGGCCCAATACGAATTCCCGTAACTCTCCGGTACTCCGAAAAATACCCGAATCACTCGGAACCTTTCCGATGTCCAAATATAGTCGTCCAATATATCGATCTTTACGTCTCAACCATTTCGAGACTCCTCGTCATGTCCCTGATCTCATCTGGGACTCCGAACTCCTTCGGTACATCAAAACTCATAAACTCATAATAAAACTGTCATCGTAACGTTAAGCGTGCGGACCCTACGGGTTCGAGAACTATGTAGACATGACCGAGACACGTCTCCGGTCAATAACCAATAGCGGAACCTGGATGCTCATATTGGTTCCTACATATTCTACGAAGATCTTTATCGGTCAGACCGCATAACAACGTACATTGTTCCCTTTGTCATCGGTATGTTACTTGCCCGAGATTCGATCGTCGGTATCTCGATACCTAGTTCAATCTCGTTCCCGGCAAGTCTCTTTACTCGTTCCGTAATACATCATCCTGCAACTAACTCATTAGTCACAATGCTTGCAAGGCTTATAGTGATGTGTATTACTGAGTGGGCCCAGAGATACCTCTCCGACAATCGGAGTGACAAATCCTAATCTCGAAATATGCCAACCCAACAAGTACCTTTGGAGACACCTGTACAGCACCTTTATGATCACCCAGTTACGTTGTGACGTTTGGTAGCACACAAAGTGTTCCTCCGGTAAATGGGAGTTGCATAATCTCATAGTCATAGAAACATGTATAAGTCATGAAGAAAGCAATATCAACATACTAAACGATCGAGTGCTAAGCTAGCGGAATGGGTCAAGTCAATCACATCATTCTCCTAATGATGTGATCCCGTTAATCAAATGTCAACTCATGTCTATGGCTAGGAAACATAACCATCTTTGATCAACGAGCTAGTCAAGTAGAGGCATACTAGTGACAATCTGTTTGTCTATGTATTCACACATGTATCATGTTTCCGGTTAATACAATTCTAGCATGAATAATAAACATTTATCATGATATAAGGAAATAAATAATAACTTTATTATTGCCTCTAGGGCATATTTCCTTCAGTCTCCCACTTGCACTAGAGTCAATAATCTAGTTCACATCGCCATGTGATTTAACACAAATAGTTCACATCACCATGTGATTAACACCCATAGTTCACATCGTCATGTGACCAATACCCAAAGGGTTTACTAGAGTCAATAATCTAGTTCACATCGCTATGTGATTAACACCCAAAGAGTACTAAGGTGTGATCATGTTTTGCTTGTGAGAGAAGTTTAGTCTATGGGTCTGTCACATTCAGATCCGTATGTATTTTGCAAATTTCTATGTCAACAATGCTCTGCACGGAGCTACTCTAACTAATTGCTCCCACTTTCAATACGTATCTAGACCGAGACTTAGAGTCATCTAGATTAGTGTCAAAACTTGCATCGATGTAACCCTTTACGACGAACCTTTTTGTCACCTCCATAATCGAGAAACATATCCTTATTACATTAAGGATAATTTTGACCGCTGTCTAGTGATCTACTCCTAGATCACTATTGTACTCCCTTGCCAAAATCAGTGTAGGGTATACAATAGATCTGGTACACAGCATGACATACTTTATAGAACCTATGGCTGAGGCATAGGGAATGACTTTCATTCTCTTTCTATCTTCTGCCGTGTTCGGGCTTTGAGTCTTACTCAATTTCACACCTTGTAACACAGGCAAGAAACTCTTTCTTTGACTGTTCCATTTTGAACCACTTCAAAATCTTGTTAAGGTATGTACTCATTGAAAAAACTTATCAAGCGTCTTGATCTATCTCTATAGATCTTGATGCCCAATATATACGCAGCTTCACCGAGGTCTTTCATTGAAAAACTCCTTTCAAACACTCCTTTATGCTTTGCAGAATAATTCTACATTATTTCCGATCAACAATATGTCATTCACATACACTTATCAGAAATGTTGTAGTGCTCCCACTCACCTTTTTGTAAATACAGGCTTCACCGCAAGTCTGTATAAAACTATATCCTTTGATCAACTTATCAAAGCGTATATTCCAACTCCGAGATGCTTGCACCAGTCCATAGATGGATTGCTGGAGCTTGCATATTTTGTTAGCACCTTTAGGATTGACAAAACCTTCTGGTTGCATCATATACAACTCTTCTTTAATAAATCCATTAAGGAATGCAGTTTTGTTTATCCATTTGCCATATTTCATAAAATGCGGCAATTGCTAACATGATTCAGACAGACTTAAGCATAGATACGAGTGAGAAACTCTCATCGTAGTCAACACCTTGAACTTGTCGAAAACCTTTTTGCAACAATTGTAGCTTTGTAGACAGTGACACTACTATCACTGTCTGTCTTCCTCTTGAAGGTCCATTTAATCTCAATGGCTCGCCGATCATTGGGCAAGTCAATCAAAGTCCATACTTTGTTCTCATATATGGATCTTATCTCAGATTTCATGGCCTCAAGCCATTTCGCGGAATCTGGGCTCACCACCGCTTCTTCATAGTTCATAGGTTCGTCATGGTCTAGTAACATAACCTCCAAAACAGGGTTACTGTACCACTCTGGTGCGGATCTTGATCTGGTTGATCTACGAGGTTCAGTAATAACTTGATCTGAAGTTTCATGATCATTATCATTAACTTCCCCACTAATTGGTGTAGGTGTCGCAGAAACTGGTTTCTGTGATGATCTACTTTCCAATAAGGGAGCAGGTACAGTTACCTCATCAAGTTCTACTTTCCTCCCACTCACTTCTTTCGAGAGAAACTCTTTCTCTAGAAAGGATCCATTCTTAGCAACGAATGTCTTGCCTTCGGATCTGTGATAGAAGGTGTACCCAACAGTCTCCTTTGGGTATCCTATGAAGACACATTTCTCCGATTTGGGTTCGAGCTTATCAGGTTGAAACCTTTTCACATAGGCATCGCAACCCCAAACTTTATGAAACGACAACTTTGGTTTCTTGCCAAACCACAGTTCATAAGATGTCGTCTCAACAGATTTAGATGGTACCCTATTTAACGTGAATGCAGTTGTCTCTAATGCATAACCCCAAAACGATAGTGGTAGATCGGTAAGAGACATCATATATCGCACCATATCTAATAAAGTACGGTTACGATGTTCGGACACACCATTACACCGTGGTGTTCCAGGTGGCGTGAGTAGTGAAACTATTTCACATTGTTTTAACTGAAGGCCGAACTCGTAACTCAAATATTTGTCTCCGCGATCAGATCGTAGAAACCTTATTTTCTTGTCACGATGATTTTCCACTTCACTCTAAAATTCTTTGAACTTTTCAAATGCTTCAGACTTATGTTTCATCAAGTAGATATACCCATATCTGCTCAAATCATCTGTGAAGGTCAGAAAATAACGATACACGCCGCGAGCCTCAACACTCATCGGATCGCATACATCAGTATGTATTATTTCCAATAAGTCAGTTCCTCGCTCCATCGTTCCGGAGAACGGAGTCTTAGTCATCTTGCCCATAAGGCATGGTTCGCAAGCATCAAGTGATTCCAAAATCCCATTAGTATGGAGTTTCTTCATGCGCTTTACACCAATATGACCTAAACGGCAGTGCCACAAATAAGTTGCACTATCAATTTTAACTTTGCATCTTTTGGCTTCAATATTATGAATATGTGTATCACTACGATCGAGATCCAATGAACCATTTTCATTGGGTGTGTAACCATATAAGGTTTTATTCATGTAAACAGAACAACAATTATTCTCTAACTTAAATGAATAACCATATTTCAATAAACAAGATCAAATCATATTCATGCTCAACGCAAACACCAAATAACACTTATTTAGGTTCAACACTAATCCAAAAGTATAGGGAGTGTGCGATGATGATCATATCAATCTTGGAACCACTTCCAATACACATCGTCACTTCATCCTTAACTAGTTTCTGTTCATTATAAAACTCCCGTTTCGAGTTACTACTCTTTAGCAACTGAACCAGTATCTAATACCGAGGGGTTGCTACGAACACTAGTAAAATACACATCAATAATCTGTATATCAAATATACCTTTGTTCACTTTTGCCATCCTTCTTATCCACCAAATACTTGGGGCAGTTCCGCTTCCAGTGACCAGTCTCTTTGCAGTAGAAGCACTTAGTCTCAGGCTTAGGTCCAGACTTGGGCTTCTTCACTTGAGTAGCAACTTGTTTGCCGTTCTTTTTGAAGTTCCCCTTCTATCCCTTTGCCCTTTTCTTGAAACTAGTGGTCTTGTTAACCATCAACACTTGATGCTCTTTCTTGATTTCTACCTTCGTCGATTTCAGCATTGCGAAGAGCTCGGGAATTACTTTCGTCATCCCTTACATACTATAGTTCATCACGAAGTTCTACTAACTTGGTGATGGTGACTAGAGAATTTTGTCAATCACTATTTTATCTGGAAGATTAACTCCCACTTGATTCAAGCGATTGTAGTACCCAGACAATCTGAGCACATGCTCACTGTTTGAGCTATTCTCCTCCATCTTTTAGCTATAGAACTTGTTGGAGACTTCATATCTCTCAACTCGGGTATTTGCTTGAAATATTAACTTCAACTCCTGGAACATCTCATATGGTCCATGACGTTCAAAACGTCTTTGAAGTCCCGATTCTAAGCCGTTAAGCATGGTGCACTAAACTATAAAGTAGTCATCATATTGAGCTAGCCAAACGTTCATAACGTCTGCATCTACTCCTGCAATAGGTCTGTCACCTAGCGGTGCATCAATGACATAATTCTTCTGTGCAGCAATGAGGATAATCCTCAGATCACGGATCCAATCCGCATCATTGCTACTAACATCTTTCAACATAATTTTTCTCTAGGAACGTATCAAAATAAACATAGGGAAGCAACAACGCGAGCTATTGATCTACAACATAATTTGCAAAATACTATCAGGACTAAGTTCATGATAAATTTAAGTTCTATTAATCATATTACTTAAGAACTCCCACTTAGATAGACATCCCTCTAATCATCTAAGTGATTACGTGATCCAAATCAACTAAACCATGTCCGATCATCACGTGAGATGGAGTAGTTTCAATGGTGAACATCACTATGTTGATCATATCTACTATATGATTCACGCTTGACCTTTCGGTCTCCGTGTTCCGAGGCCATATCTGCATATGCTAGGCTCGTCAAGTTTAACCTGAGTGTTCCGCGTGTGCAACTGTTTTGCACCCGTTGTATTTGAACGTAGAGCCTATCACACCCGATCATCACGTGGTGTCTCAGCACGAAGAACTTTCGCAACGGTGCATACTCAGGGAGAACACTTTTATCTTGAAATTTTAGTGAGAGATCATCTTATAATGCTACCGTCAATCAAAGCAAGATAAGATGCATAAAAGATAAACATCACATGCAATCAATCTAAGTGATATGATATGGCCATCATCATCTTGTGCTTGTGATTTCCATCTCCGAAGCACCATCATGATCACCATCGTCACCGGCGCGACACCTTGATCTCCATCGTAGCATCGTTGTCGTGTCGCCAACTATTGCTTTTACGACTATCGCTACCGCTTAGTGATAAAGTAAAACAATTACATGGCGATTGCATTTCATACAATAAAGCGACAACCATATGGCTCCTGCCAGTTGCCGATAACTCGGTTACAAAACATGATCATCTCATACAATAAAATATAGCATCATGTCTTGACCATATCACATCACAACATGCCCTGCAAAAACAAGTTAGACGTCCTCTACTTTGTTGTTGCAAGTTTTACGTGGCTGCTACGGGCTTAGCAAGAACCGTTCTTACCTACGCATCAAAACCACAACGATAGTTTGTCAAGTTGGTGCTGTTTTAACCTTCGCAAGGACCGGGCGTACCCACACTCGGTTCAACTAAAGTTGGAGAAACTGACACCCGCGAGCCACCTCTGTGCAAAGCACGTCGGAAGAACCAGTCTCGCGTAAGCGTACGCGTAATGTTGGTCCGGGCCGCTTCATCCAACAATACCGCCGAACCAAAGTATGACATGCTGGTAAGCAGTATGACTTATATCGCCCACAACTCACTTGTGTTCTACTCGTGCATATAACATCAACGCATAAAACCAGGCTCGGATGCCACTGTTGGGGAACGTAGTAATTTCAAAAAAATTCCTACGCACACGCAAGATCATGGTGATGCATAGCAACGAGAGGGGACAGTGTTGTCCACGTACCCTCGTAGACCGAAAGCGGAAGCGTTAACACAACGCGGTTGATGTACGTACGTCTTCACGATCCGACCGATCAAGTACCAAACGCACGGCACCTCCGAGTTCAGCACACGTTCAGCTCGATGACGTCCCTCGAACTCCGATCCAGCCGAGTGTTGAGGGAGAGTTTCATCAGCACGACGGCGTGGTGACGATGATGATGTTCTACCGACGCAGGGCTTCGCCTAAGCTCCGCTACGACATTATCGAGGTGTAATATGGTGGAGGGGGGCACCGCACATGGCTAAAAGATCGTTGATCAATTGTGTGTCTATGGGGTGCCCCCTGCCCCCATATATAAAGGAGCAAGGGGGAGGCGGCCGGCCTAGGAGGAGGGCGCGCCAAGGGGGGAGTCCTACTCCCACCGGGAGTAGGACTCCTCCTTTCCTTGTTGGAGTAGGAGAAGGGAAGGGAGAAGGAGAAGGAAGGAAGGGGGCGCCCCCCCTCCCTAGTCCAATTCGGACTAGTCCATGGGGAGGGGTGCGGCCACCCTTTGGGGCCTTTCTCTCCTTTCCCGTATGGCCCATTAAGGCCCAATAAGAATTCCCGTAACTCTCTGGTACTCCGAAAAATACCCGAATCACTCGGAACCTTTCCGATGTCCAAATATAGTCGTCCAATATATCGATCTTTACGTCTCGATCATTTCGAGACTCCTCGTCATGTCCCTGATCTCATCCGGGACTCCGAACTCCTTCGGTACATCAAAAGTCATAAACTCATAATAAAACTGTCATCGTAACGTTAAGCGTGCGGACCCTACGGGTTCGAGAACTATGTAGACGTGACCGAGACACGTCTCCGGTCAATAACCAATAGCGGAACCTGGATGCTCATATTGGTTCCTACATATTCTACGAAGATCTTTATCGGTCAGACCGCATAACAACGTACATTGTTCCCTTTGTCATCGGTATGTTACTTGCCCGAGATTCGATCGTCGGTATCTCGATACCTAGTTCAATCTCGTTACCGGCAAGTCTCTTTACTCGTTCCGTAATACATCATCCTGCAACTAACTCATTAGTCACAATGCTTGCAAGGCTTATACTGATGTGTATTACTGAGTGGGCCCAGAGATACCTCTCCGACAATCGGAGTGACAAATCCTAATCTCGAAATACGCCAACCCAACAAGTACCTTCGGAGACACCTGTAGAGCACCTTTATAATCACCTAGTTACGTTGTGACGTTTGGTAGCACACAAAGTGTTCCTCCGGTAAACAGGAGTTGCATAATCTCATAGTCATAGGAACATGTATAAGTCATGAAGAAAGCAATAGCAACATACTAAACGATCGAGTGCTAAGCTAACGGAATGGGTCAAGTCAATCACATCATTCTCCTAATGATGTGATCTCGTTAATCAAATGACAACTCATGTCTATGGCTAGGAAACATAACCATCTTTGATCAACGAGCTAGTCAAGTAGAGGCATACTAGTGACAATCTGTTTGTCTATGTATTCACACATGTATCATGTTTGTGGTTAATACAATTCTAGCATGAATAATAAACATTTATCATGATATAAGGAAATAAATAATAACTTTATTATTGCCTATAGGGCATATTTCCTTCAATTATGAGAGTAAAACTTGACATGTGAACAAACTATTACCTATCTGAAGCAAGTTGGATGTTGTCATTTGGCTGCTCCATAAATTTTGATTCTTAGGTTGTTGATTTCTTAACTCCTTCCCTCTGCAATAGTTAATTAGGAGTAAAATGTTATGGAATGTAGAAATAGTTCTAAACACATATTCATTGATGCATTGGTCAGACCTCCTGTCTCTGTTATGCATGTGTCCCTAAGACCTTAAATTACCTACTCAGCATTATTTAGTGTCAGTTGCCACCAATAGGTAACCAGGTTACAGTATAGATGAAATTGTGCATCACGACTTCTGTATATATCCCAGATTTTAGTATATGTTGCTTATGTCTTGTGTCATGTGGGATCTACTGTTTTGAAGGCGATTATAAGTGCATGGTTAGTTACTGTCATGTGGGATCTACTGAATTGTTCGTTACTATTGTCAATGATGTGATTAACCCTCTGAAAAAATCATGTCCTTTACTGCTACTACCCAGATGAGCCTTTCCTGTACATATTTGGTTTGGTTGATTGCCTGGCATGAGCTTCTGATGTGAAATGATTCCTTTCTCCTGAAATGTTGATTAATTTCCGTTTCGGTTGAGAATGGGGCACTCCTAGGTCAAGAAAATTAGCAAAGGCCATGCCCAAATCTTGACCTAGAAGGTGCCCGATTCTCAACCGAAACAGAAATATTCCTCTAAATCTGAGAAGAATAGATACTACCCTGATCTCATCCAATAACTCTAGTAGCCTTTTTTCCTATTTAGAGCGAACATGGCCGACAACGATGAGGCTGGCGGTTCGGGCAAGTCATTCTGGGAGTTGTCCCAGGAGATGGAGGAAGAACCTCACCGCTATGAGGACGCCGTGGAAGACACCGATCCCGACTACAGAACCCCTAGTGGCGTCGGTGATGACACAACTGATGGTGCCGCCGGGGATGCCACCACTGATGATGGTAGCGCATGCACAGATGGCAGCCAACCGAAGAGGCAACGGAAGGACCGGCGCCCGAACGTGCTCGGCACCGTCAAGGAGGAATTTACTGAAGTGTCCTCTAGTGGGCATCCAACCGCGCCCAAAGAATTAGCCAGTGGGTACGCGGGACAACTCGGGTGCATTCTCCGGAGCACCTTCTCGATCAACACCAAGAACCTAAGGCATCATGACCGAGGGAATCTGCGCAACCTCCTCTTCACGAACGATACAAGTTCCTCGGTGACTTCGCAAACACACGCCTCTCAGGGAATAAACTGAACAGTGCCGCCCTCACGAAGATGAGCACGGCCCTGGCTACTTGGAGAGCCGCGGTGAAGAGAATGATTCTAAGTGGTGATAGTTATGAGAAGATCAAGGAGACAAACCCTTCGATCGGCGAAGCTGACTACCTGGAGTCCAAGATCAAGTGCGAGAGCAACGCATCCGCGGAATCAAGTCAGTGGGGGAAAGATATGCGGGACTTGAACTTAGGGGTCCACACACTCGGTCCCGGCGGTCATAGAGTGGCGGAACCTATATGGGAAAAGGAGGACGCGGAGCGTGCCGAGCAAGGCCTACCACCCCTCTTCGATAAGTACCGTGACAAGCAGACCAGGAACTATGTTGGGGCCCGGTACAAGGTGGACCCGGTAACAAAGGAGCTTACCACGGATCTGAAGACCAAGGCGCTTGAGCTTGTTCTGGTAAGGAATACACCCCCGCGTAATTAGCTCCATATGGTTGCATTCTAATTAATGAAGCCAAATTTCTAAATGGTTCACGTTCCTTCCGCAGGACACTGAAAGCAGTAGCGCGGGGTCTCAGAGCTCCCCTTGGGACACCACTTTAAATAGGGCATTGAACGAAATGAAACACAAGGATAAGTTCAGTAAGCCGTCGTCAGCTGGTCATGTGGCCGGCAAAGGCTTGTCCACGAAATGGTCGGAATACTATAATGCTGGGCAAAAGGAGAGAAAGACCAGCTCAGAAAGCCGAAGAGCGCGAGGTTAGAGAACTCAAGGCACAAGTGGCGCGGATTCCGGAGATAGTCGAAGAGCAAGTGCGAGACAAAGTGGGAGCAATGATCACCGCCATTATGCCTACCTTGCTTGAGGGGCTGCAGGCGTGGATTGCGGGCGGCCAACAGGGGCCGCCCTCGATTCCCAGCTTCACAGGCAGCAACTTGCACAATGCGCCGACGCCATTGGTGTCTCCGGCGGAGGCGGCATTGGTGTCTCCGGCGTCGGCGCCGGCATTGGAGCTTAATGCACCCGGGTGTGGGAAGAATACATCGGCCGGCACCTCGGCAGCAAGCGGCCCCTCCGTCACTTGCACGCCCGCCGTTGGTTGTGCCTCAACATTAGCCGAGCTCGACGCCATCACGGTAACTAAGCTTCGGCCGATGACTTCACCTCCTTGCCTTTGACTAGGCATCCCCGACGCCCTACATGTTTTCGCAGGGCGCCGCCGACGTTCCATGCACTCTCCTGCACTTCGTGGACGGCGAGTTGATCGATGTCGCCAAGGCCAGAATCGTTCACCGGGCAACCGTGTGTTCCACGGTAATCCGATGCCACCCACCGTGTATAGGGCTCAACTGGTTCGGGTGCTGCGGGGCTGCGACGACTTGTTACCTCCATATCGACCCCCTGGGGCCGACGAAGATGACCTTATTACCCTCAGTGCCTGCATCAGCTGGTCCATGCTTTGGCCGAAGAGCCAGATTCGTTTGGGGCGGGGGACACCACCCCACAGACAACACCGCCTGTCGTGCTGGCGCCAAGCCATGGCAAGACCGCCGCAACGCTACCGCCGTCAGCTGATCCGGACATGCATATGGCACGGGATCCAGACGATGACGACAGTACATTTACCAACGTCGATAAGTACTTCAACGAACATGGGTACGATGACGAATTCTTGGGGCCTCCCTCTCAAGAACCCAACCCTACAAAAGATGATCGCGATCTAGCTGGTACCGCGGAGAAACCCAATTGCAACAGGGGTCGTCTGGCGTTCAGTTCTCAGGAGACGCCTCCAGCTGCCACCTTCACCAAGCCTAAGATAGCCGAGGTGCGAAATATTATCAGCCCCAACACACTCAGGAAGGTGGTCTCTGAGCAAAACTCGATCCCATTACAGAAGAAGAAGCAGAAGGGATGGAAAAGAAAAAATAACAAGGGTGCGAGCCAGCCGGCACCGAGTACGGTCCGTGCTCAGGACGGGCCACCTTCACCTAAGGATATCTCGAGGAGGGTGCATGTGGCGGGTAGGCCAATGTTACCGACTAATCTGCTCAATGCTGCAACCGGTGCTATGCGGAGTCTGCATGACATTGTTCTTTCTATGGAGAAGCGGCGTCTCTCCGAGAATGATGTGGCATACCCCGTTTTCGTGGCCAAGGTGCCAGAGGGCAAGGGCTTTGTCGATAGCACCATCGGGCGCATGATCGTCCTGCGGTTTGATTACATCTTCGCTATGTTTAACCTTCATCCACTGCACTACACCTTCATTCGGCTATTTTCGCTCAGTATGGAGATGCGGATCATTAGAGACAAGACCTCGGACATCGTGATAGTCGACCACTTCTACATGCGTGCCAAGATCTTGGGCAGCGCTGGGGACCGGCAAGTCGCGAGTTCATACCTCGAAGGCATCATTCTGGCGAACCCAGATAAGGATAACTTCCTCGTGCCTTACTTTCCCGAGTAAGTCATCCCCTCACCGCCCCGTAACATATGATTTCTTAGATTTCGATCGTTCTTTTTTTTCTAACATTCCGTGTTTTGTGCAGTGACACACATTGCACACTCATCCTCTTAAGCCCGAAATATTCCATGGCCACGTATTTCGAATCAGACCATCAGTCGAAGAAAGACTACACAAATATCAAGAAAGTTCTTGATGATGCACTCCCCGGCTACGCCGAATCTGGAGGCACCTTCAGGAGGCCAATTTGTAGGTACGGCAAGCACGTGTTTACCCACGTAACGACGTTCCTCTGCGTCAAGCAGCCGCCTGGCAGTCAGAAGGATGCCTACTACACCCTCCATCACATGTGGGCGATCGTACGAGACCACAATCACCTTATGCTACCAACTAATCTCATAGATTGGGCCGCACGCTTGTCGGCAATCCAGGACGCGGACATCAGACAAGAATTCTTCCGCATCAAGTCGGAGTTTGCGGAAATCATCTATCAAGATGTCCTTCAATCCTCGGGGCAGTTCGACCTCAAATATCAACCGTCCAACAGTGAAATAGAAACAACGCTACAAATGCAGGCTGACAACGATCGCGATTTCATGACCATCACGAAAGACGGCGGCTTCATCCACGCTCTGGTCCCTGAGTCAAGTCAAAAGTAATGATGCTATGTAGTTCTGAAATATCGATTAGCTCATGTTGTAATTAAACTTTAATGAACTTGTATGTCTCTTTAGTTTGGACAGTCGTTCAACTTATATGTAATCGATGCTATTTATTAGTAGGACCATGAATCGTGCTATTAATGTGTTGCTTTTCTCTTCCAATCCTTTTGTTGCATACTTATATATTGTCTGTGAATTGCTACTAACATCTTGTTTGTCTAGTGCATACAGATGCCGTCGTATGTCGTGTACAAGGGTAAGGTTCCCGGATTCTACGACGACTGGGAGGAGTGTCGGAGACAGGTTCATCGTTTCAGCGGTAACAGTTACAAAGGGTACACCACTAGGGCGGAGGCGGAAGCTAGATACGCGCGCTGTCTAGCGGGAGAGAGGAGGGAGAGGATGAGGAACCGCAGCTCTCTTCTATGTGATGGTAGTTTAGATGATCGATATCGACTTTGTAATGTGACGACAAACTCGGCTAATATATATGATGAACTTTGCTAATGTCTCGAGACCTAAACTTTGCTAATGTTTGAACTTTGTTCGCTATTTCGAATTTGGAGACTAATATGATGAATTCTATTGTGTGATGTTCATATTCTGTGCTATGTAACGTATTTTGTAACCTGTGCAAATACCAGGCAAAAAATAATAATTCCTAATATTCATAGTAGTGGCACAGCATATTGAGCATTAGTGGCGCACTAAGGCTAAATACCAGTGGCGCATTATGGGGCATAGTAATGGCGCACTTGGGGGCATACGTGAAGGTAAATATGGCTCCCTAGGAGGCATAGTAATGGCGCACTATGTGGTGTGCCACTATTATCTGGTATAATAATGGCGCACCAGAGGTGCGCCATTACTATTTGTTACTAGTGGCGTGTTAATAGTGGCGCTCCTATAGTGCGCCATTAATAGCAAAAACTGGTGCGCCACTAACAGCCTTTTTCTAGTAGTGCAAACAACACCATGGGCTGGCGGGGCCATGGGTGCAGGGAAGGGCATTGTTGGAAAAGTCTCAAAAAGTCCCAAAAAAGACTCTCCTTGAGAGTCTTCTTCATTTAGTCCCAAAAAGCAACTTTTAGTCCCTAGTAGTCCCTCCTGTTTGGTTAAAAAGTCTCTAAGAGGGACTTTTTCTAGTCCCTACACCAAAAAATCCCTGGAAACAAACAACCCCTTGATACGTCTCCATCGTATCTACTTTTCCAAACACTTTTACCCTTGTTTTGGACTCTAACTTGCATGATTTGAATGGAACTAATCCGGATTGACGCTGTTTTCAGCAGAATTGCCATGGTGTTATTTTTGTGCAAAAATAAAAGTTCTCGGAATGACCTGAAACTTCACGGAGAATATTTTTGGAATATATAAAAAATACTGGCGAAAGAATCAAGAACAGGGGGCCCACACCCTGTCCACGAGGGTGGGGACGCGCCTACCCCCCTAGGCGCGCACCCCCTTCCTCGTGGGCCCCCTGGAGCTCCACCGACCTCAACTCCAACTCTATATATTCACGTTCGGGGAGAAAAAATCAAAGAGAAGGATTCATTGCATTTTACGATACGGAGCCACCGCCAAGCCCTAATCTCTCTCGGGAGGGCTGATCTGGAGTCCGTTCGGGGCTCCGGAGGGGGGGAATCCATCGCCGTCGTCATCACCAACCTTCCTCCATCACCAATTTCATGATGCTCACCGCCGTGCATGAGTAATTCCATCGTAGGCTTGCTGGACGGTGATGGGTTGGATGAGATTTACTGTCACAGCCCCAGATCAGCCCTTGTCTGACTTTGCTTGTTCCTCATGCATCATGTTTAAATTTTGCTTAAACTTGAAATAGGGGTGATCAATCCCTAGCACCCAAAAGAACTCAACTAGGTTCAACTTAAAAACATTTTCAATGAACCCAAATGCCCTTTAGAAAAGTTCATGATTTTTGATAAAGGTAAAAACCTCTGCAAAAAATGATAAACATATTTCTAGGTCATTTTTGGATTTTTGAATTAACTCATATTGTATTTGAATTGGGGCATTTAAATCCTATAAATATTTTAAATGCTCTAATAATTCTGAAACTAGTTGAGGGCTGTTGGAAATATTTTCAAAAGTGCCCACAATTTTTATCAGGATTTTACAAAATGAGTTAGTATTTTTACTAATTCAAAACAGATCAAAATAAATAGAAAACAGAAACAATTAAAGAAAAGAGAGAGAAAGGAGTATTACCTGGCGCTTACCTGGACTGGGCCGGCCCACCTGGCCCATGCCAGTCACCACCTACCTTTGCCAGTAGGCAGAGGAGGGGGACAGCGCACCGCCGCCGAGCACGCGCCCGCGCCACCTCCTGCTTCCCCGGCCCCTCCTGGCGATGCCACGACGACGCCCCGAAGCTCCTCGCTCCTCTCCCTCACTCTCTGCTCTCTCCCTCGCCCTCTGCTCCCTCTCCCGAGCACACCCGAGCGGAGCTCGTCGACGCCGCTCGCCGTAGCCATGGCCACCGGCCACCCCTCGCCCCGCCGATGAGTCCACGAGCTCCGCCTCGACGCCTTGAAGCTCCCCCTCAACGCGAGCATCGCCGGACGCCCTGTCGCCTCGCCATCGACCCATCGTCTCCGCGCACGGCCGTGCATCGCCGCCGCCAAATTCCGACGCCGTCCGTGCCTCCCCGAGCTCGCCGAGAACCTCTTCGTGACCGCGGTGAGCCCCCGGTCATTTCCCCCTAACCCTGTCCCCGTTTGGTTGCCGTAGCACCATTCCCCACGAGCACCGAAGCTCGCCGCCGCCATTGCCAACGAGCTCCGTGCTCCTGAGCTCGGCCGCTCGCCCGAGCATCACCAGCGTGCTCGCCGCGCTCCTGTGAACCTGAAGCACCCACGGGTTCGCTCTGCCGTGCCCCGTAGCGCCATCTCCGCCGTTGCCCGAGCTCCGGCCGCCGCCCAAGTGGTCGCCACCGTAGTTCCCGACCTCCCCTCGCCCAGCCGCCTGCTCCGTTGGATGCGGTGCACGTCCAGCAGCCCGTAGGGCCAAACCCCGAGCCCAATGGTCGCCGGAGGGCGTTTCCCGAGCCCCTCCGCCGCGTCTGTCGCCGCCGGCGTCAAGCCGCCGGCGCGTTTGACCTTTTGACCAGGGGTTTGACTTCCCCTAGGTCACTGACATGTGGGCCCAGGCCTTAACTAATCTAGATTAGGTTTAGTTTAATTCTAATTAACTCTGCTAGTTAACCTTGTCACTGACGTGTGGACCCCACTGTCAGGTTTGACTTGGCCAGCCCTTTGACCTGCTGACGTCATGCTTACACATTGCTGACGCAGTAAATAGTTTCTGTATTTAAAATAATTCAGGAATTCCAGAAAATAGTATAAACTTCTAAAATTCATAGAAAATCAACCGTAGCTCATAATGAAATATTTTATATATGAAAAATTATCAGAAAAATCCAATCTATCCATTTATGCTACTTTCATGCATGAAAAACCAACTTATACCTGCTGTATAAGTGAAAACATTCAAATGGCATTTTAAATGCTCAAACTAGAGTTTGCATTTGAACCTTCGGTTCAAATGGGCTCCCTTGCACTTGTTGCTAGCTACATTAGCTCAATTCACAGCATATTGCCATGTCACATTCATGCATCATATTGTTGCATTGCATTGATTGTGTTTCCTCTCTGTTGCCGGTGTTGTCCCCTCTCGGTAGACGTTGTTCCGGCGTTGTGATCGTTGACACTAATGAAGACTCAATGCTATCTTCAGAAGTGCCAGGCAAGCATAACCCCCTTGTTCATTCCGATACAATCCCACTCTCTCGCTCCTGCTCTCTTTACTGCATTAGGACAACAACGATTCAACTGTTACTTGTTGCGGTAGTTGAACCCCTTATCCTCTGCATGACCTGTCATTGCCACAGTAAATAGATGAAACCCACTAGCATGAGTAGGAGTTGTTTGAGCCCTGATGTGCCTACTCATTCATGCTTGTTTGTCATGCCTGCTACTGCTTAGAGTTGAGTCGGGTCTGATTCATCGGGGATGAGTTGGAATGGTGATGAACATGTCCTACTGTGTGCGAGCTAAGTGTGTGAACACGTTTTGGTAAAGGTAGCGGTGAGAGGCCATGTAGGAGTACATGGTGGGTTGTCTCATTGCAGCCGTCCTCAGGAACTGAGTTCTGTGTTTGTGATCCATGATACAGTTACTACCACGCATTGGGCCCGAAACCAATGGACCCTCTTGGCTTCTTAATCACCCTTGTCCTCTGTCCAGGAGTTGCAAGTAGTTTCTGGTGTTTGTAGTATGCTGGAGGCCGTGGGCAGCGCTGACCGGAGGGGTGGGCTGTGATGCGGTAGGCACGTGGCCGGGCATGCCGGGCGCCCGTTTGGTGTCTCGGAACCCTGCACACATCGTTCGGGGCCGTATGTGGAAACCTCGGCCGGACTCCCTGCGGATGGAACCTGAATAGGCGATAAACCTGGACTAGAGACTTGAGTGTTTAGGTAGGCTGTGGCCGACTCCCTCGCCAGGCTTCCGCTTGAAGGTTGCCGAGGTACACGACGTGTACATGGTGGTAAGTGGCGAGAGCGTGTGTGACGAAGTACACCCCTGCAGGGTTAACATCATCTATTCGAATAGCCGTGTCCGCGGAAATGGACTTCTGGGTTGCCTATAACAGTTCATAGACAAGTGAAAGTGGATACTCTAAAATGCGCAAGATAAGCGTGAGTGCTATGGATGGCGTTCTCGTAGGGAGACGGGAGCGGATCCATAGTGGAGTATTGATATGATGAATATGTGGACTCGTGTGCGCCACCTCAAAAGAGTTACTTGCAGTCGTAGTTTAGGATAGCCACCGAGTCAAAGCTGGCTTGCTGCAGTTAAACTCCACCACCCCTTTTGTTGATACCGATGCATATGTAGATAGTTCTGATGTAAGTCTTGCTGGGTACATTTGTACTCACGTTTGCCTATTTTATGTTTTGCAGAGAGACGTCAGTCTCGCTAGTAGTTCCGTGTGGACTTCGACGTTTAGCTTGATACCTCAGCTACGATCTTGTGCCCTCGGCAGGATCTAGTAAATAGTCAGGCTTCTCAGCCTTTTTCATTTGTAGATGTCTGTACTCAGACATGTTGAGCTTCCGCATGTGCTTTGACTTGTATGCTCTGAATGTTGGGTCATGAGACCCATGTTTGTAATATCTGGCTCTTCGGGGCCTAATGAATAAATACTCTGAGTCGTAGAGTCTTGTTGTGATGCCATGTTGTATCTGCACATATCGAGCATATTGTGTGTATGATTGAAATGCTTGGTATGTGTGGGATCCGACAATCTAGTTGTCTATCCTTAGCAGCCTCTCTTATGGGGAAATGTAGTCTAGTGCCTCCTTGAGCCATAGTAGTCCGCTACAGCCCGGTTCACCGGAGTCCTGCTAGCCCAGCACTACTGCTCTGGACACTTGACTGGCCGGCATGTGTTTCATATCGTTCCTGTGTCTGTCCCTTAGGGGAAATGTCACGCGGTGACATCCGGAGTCCTGCCTAGCCTGCTACAGCCCGGGTTCCCGGAGTCCTGTTAGCCCAGTGCTACAGCCCGGATTCGCACGCTGCTGACCGACACGTTCGATGTTGATTCATGTATGCCTGTCCCCATACGTTAGTGCCGCTTTGGGTTCACGACTAGCCATGTCGGCCCGGGTTCTCTGTCATATGGATGCTAGCGACATTATCATATACGTGAGCCAAAAGGCGCAAACGGTCCCGGGCCATGGTAAGGCGACACCCGTGGGAATACCGTGCGTGAGGCCGCAAAGTGATATGAGGTGTTACAGGCTAGATCGGTGTGACTTAGAATTGGGGTCCCGACAGCGTTGGTATCAGAGCCTGACTGCCTGTAGGATTACCAAGCCAAACTGGTCGAAGTTGAGTCTAGAAATGCTTTAGTTATGTAAGGGAATTGATTGTGGAAGGGAACGTAAGGCTCTTTTGCTCCTTTACCTTATGCCCTCTAATCCGAGTCACCCTCTTCTCATTCTACGGGGATTAAGAACTAGGCTTCCCATCTTTCTATCAGGATCACGTGTTACTAATCCGTAGACTCGTAGGATTGTTGGTCTCAAGCCTCAGTTCAGTTTCTACCACTACAGTGTGTTGTTAGTTGGACTTGGAACCTTGATATGATGTTGTTGAGCGGTTATGCCACCATTTTTGCAGGATGTCTCAATTCTTTTGAGCATTTACAGCCGTTACGCTGTCCGAGTCATCCCAGGTTCCTAAATGGTCTGATGCATTTGCAAATCCTTTCTTTCCGTTCTCGATGTTCCTTTGGGCCAGATTAACCACACTAATCGTTGAGTTGAGGTACTCTGTTGCCTTGACATATATGTTGGAGTTATTATTATGACCCTAGGTGTCTTAGAGGACCACTTAGTAATCTAGCAATGCTTGCATCCCCAGTGTGATGATTCTGGCCATTATTCTTGAAAGCATCCCGTGATGCCATTTAGTTAGTAGGCATTCTATTTCTGGGTTCTTGAACCCAAGATTCACTCTACTTAACTCGTGTAGCTAGTGTTTGTTCGTTCCTTTAGGTTATTAGTAACCTTTGCATTAGTCCACGAGGTCCGTGGTATATCGTTCTTCCAAATACCATGAACCATTCTTGGCAGGAGTTCTTTTGAAACCAAAAGGTCACGACCAGAGTGCTCTTAATGAGTTCTCCATTCTACATTGTGACTCTGCCAGTCCTACCTTTCTGCATGGGTTATCTAGAAGAAACTTGTTGGACTTGGTTCGACATACTAATCTATGCATCCACAACTCAGAAAAACATATGTTTCCTTGAGTTGTCCCTCTTTAGTTGTTTTCTGGCCCTCGTCTATCAATTGATAGTCAGGAGTAATTGTGCATTTGAGTTATCAATGCCTATTATTCTTGTGGTCCGTCAAGCCATTCTATTCCAGAATGACTAGGAGAAACAAACTCCAGTACCTTATCCATTTCTTGGATTGGTCAAAGTAGTTGTATTCCGCAGATCAAAATGCCTAACCAGCTTTTGTTCTGTTCTACCTACGAGTATTACCCTCTTTATGTCAGGAATCCCACGAGGATTGCACCAACCCTTATGAATTCTTGTTGCAGTGATAGTTCTGGCCATCGTTATTCATTCCTCGGTCTCCGTGTTATTGTACCGGAATACTGACAAGTGAATCGTGGTGTGTGAAATCTATACTCCTAGCAACTCCGTTGCTTGGTAGTTAAAGGACAATAATTTCATCCTTAGCGTGTTGGTTATTGAATCACCATCCTGAGGTTGATCGTGCTACCTAGTCCATATTCCCGGTGTACTTTTCGATCAATGAGTTGGGATAGTGTCAGCCCTTGCTTATTCGGTCATATCGTCTTGCCCTGAAAAGCAAGATTGATCTCGATCTTACTAACATGTCGGTGGATCGTGATTTTCCAAATATCTTCTTGGAAGTACCACCAGGTTGTCCCCTGACCGATATGTTGAGTTTGTGAACAAGTTGGTTTTCCAATAAACCACCCCTTCTCCAAGAATCTGTGTTGGATACCCCTGAGCTAGTTGGTCAAGCTAAACAACAACTTGGAGAGTTGGAAGATAAAAGGTTGTCTAACTTAGTTCATTTCCAAAGGGATATCTTGTGTCTGTGTGTGTTGAAGAAAGATGATATCTTCATTGATTGATCCTCGTGATCAATTGTTGGATCTATTGTCTTACCCAAATCTTTGATTTGCGTATGGGCTATCATCAAATCAAGTCAGAACCAACGATATGCATAATGTTGTCTTACTCGTGGTTGATCCCTCGAGCATACACCATTACATCCTTTGGTATGACCAGTGCTATCACCATGTTCACATAGCTATGGAAATACATTTATATGGAAACCTGGATGAATTGTTGTTAAGCCCATTGACAACGTTTTCATCTTGTCCATGATTCATGTTGAACATCTAAGTTAGTGTTGGAAACTTTTGAAAGCATTTTTCTTTGTGCTAGTTCATGAAGCCTATGTTTGGATGAAAGGAGTGACTTCCTCTAATTCATGTGCACTTGGTGTAAGTTGCCGCCGTGAATTCCAGAAAGTCAATGTTGTTTCCTCTGGAATCATCCCAAGTCAATCATGCACGTGCAAAGTATCCTGTGGTATGATAGACTGATCATCTTCATTCCATATGCATCCCTAGCACCCCAAGCCACTGATTGATTTGTTCAAGATAAAGGAGTCTGTTCTAAGGTGAATTCTTTGGACTTCCACGCGTGGAGACTTCGATGTCATTAATGATGGTTCCCCACCTGAACTCGGTAGCGTTTTGTTGTAAGACTACTATGTGGTCATGCTTGTCTTGGACAGTGTGTTCACAGGTTTGTAGCAGAACCAGCTCGTGTTTTGGAGCTTGCTATCGTAGTTCATCCCCTGAGAATCTCGCAACGTCATCTCGTCGATTTGTGTTGCAAACCTTCATTTTTCTTCCTAGACTTGACGAGTCTGGAATATTCTGACACCAACCAGATCTGAATCTCAGGCAGATATGATGGTTGGAACATCTCCCAAGAATTATAATATTGCCCTCTCGATAACCGGTAAAGTGGATGTCGTGGCCAACACATCCAGCCGGAAGGCCTATTATTGTAGTATCTTGATTGAGGAAGTTGGCCACCTCCCCATAAGGATTTCGTAGGATTTACTTCCGTAGTTATTCCTTATGGATTCTCGTGCTCCTGAAGTCCGACCTTTTACTTGATGTTCTAGATACCAAACCATATCAATAAATGGGTTACGCTAGCACATCAAGGAGAACATTAGAAGCGGAGTGCTAAATGTCTCTCGGTCGGTCATCCAGATTTTGCTCCCTTGGCTTCGCTAAGGTGAAATCTGAGAAAGTGTTGTCCTCCTTTGCACCTGCATCCTCCATCACCATTCATCATGGTAGTATGATGTGTTGCCAGGATCCTCGACACGGATGTTGGTAAAACCTTGATGAATATGGAAATGCTCAAGTTCCTGAGAGCACGCACAAGCACTAGGTGTTATCATCGGCACTAACTGGAATTGCTCCCAGTTTCCTTCGGTTATGCTAAACCCTTCAAACAGTGGATTCACTCTCTACTGTTGAGCTTCTCCCCTGTTACTAAAATCATTCCAGCATTTGCATTATGTTCCCAGTTTGCACCGCCATTGTGCCGTCCTACCTTGGATTACCCTTCCCAGTAATTACTGATAAGGACCATCTTCAAAAGTGGTCCCACCAGGGGTTCCGACCATTTCCGGTGATAAGCAAATCACCCCTTGTGTTGTCTTCAACAAGGTAGTCCACATCGTCCATCCTAGCCCGAGTGTGTCGTTCTCCCGAACTCCCTCGAACGATCGTTTGTGATTGCCTTAGGCTGGCATAAAGAGTTTCAATGATCTTAGGATCAAAAGTAATTCTTTTTGCCACTTAAGGAATAGTTCTACGAGTCACCTTCCCCAAGGTGCCCCGTTATGGAATCGTGGGAATTATCTCCTCGCTACTTTGAAACCATGCACCATCTTATTCAGCGTGGAATTGTGCTTATCAACTTGAATCTTCGTTCTCCGTTTCACTTCATCCCTCTCTCGATGTATGTGTTGTGCCTCAACTCGAGATGTTTCAACATCTCATTCCGTGAGTTGCTCGATCTTTAAGGAGATCGATTTCTATAGAGTTTTCCCTTGTCGTCATCGTGTCGGATGAAGATCTCGAAAGCAAAGACGTCAACGTTAATTGAAGCAACGGATCAACATCTTCGCGAAGAGCAATTGGATCATGAAGATCGTGTTAGCTTTGTGTACCCTCTGTCTTCTTACCTCACGTCTTGAATCTCGGGACGAGATTCTTGTTTAGTGGGGGTGAGCTGTCACAGCCCCAGATCAGCCCTTGTCTGACTTTGCTTGTTCCTCATGCATCATGTTTAAATTTTGCTTAAACTTGAAATAGGGGTGATCAATCCCTAGCACCCAAAAGAACTCAACTAGGTTCAACTTAAAAACATTTTCAATGAACCCAAATGCCCTTTAGAAAAGTTCATGATTTTTGATAAAGGTAAAAACCTCTGCCAAAAATGATAAACATATTTCTAGGTCATTTTTGGATTTTTGAATTAACTCATATTGTATTTGAATTGGGGCATTTAAATCCTATAAATATTTTAAATGCTCTAATAATTCTGAAACTAGTTGAGGGCTGTTGGAAATATTTTCAAAAGTGCCCACAATTTTTATCAGGATTTTACAAAATGAGTTAGTATTTTTACTAATTCAAAACAGATCAAAATAAATAGAAAACAGAAACAATTAAAGAAAAGAGAGAGAAAGGAGTATTACCTGGCGCTTACCTGGACTGGGCCGGCCCACCTGGCCCATGCCAGTCACCACCTACCTTTGCCAGTAGGCAGAGGAGGGGGACAGCGCACCGCCGCCGAGCACGCGCCCGCGCCACCTCCTGCTTCCCCGGCCCCTCCTGGCGATGCCACGACGACGCCCCGAAGCTCCTCGCTCCTCTCCCTCACTCTCTGCTCTCTCCCTCGCCCTCTGCTCCCTCTCCCGAGCACACCCGAGCGGAGCTCGTCGACGCCGCTCGCCGTAGCCATGGCCACCGGCCACCCCTCGCCCCGCCGATGAGTCCACGAGCTCCGCCTCGACGCCTTGAAGCTCCCCCTCAACGCGAGCATCGCCGGACGCCCTGTCGCCTCGCCATCGACCCATCGTCTCCGCGCACGGCCGTGCATCGCCGCCGCCAAATTCCGACGCCGTCCGTGCCTCCCCGAGCTCGCCGAGAACCTCTTCGTGACCGCGGTGAGCCCCCGGTCATTTCCCCCTAACCCTGTCCCCGTTTGGTTGCCGTAGCACCATTCCCCACGAGCACCGAAGCTCGCCGCCGCCATTGCCAACGAGCTCCGTGCTCCTGAGCTCGGCCGCTCGCCCGAGCATCACCAGCGTGCTCGCCGCGCTCCTGTGAACCTGAAGCACCCACGGGTTCGCTCTGCCGTGCCCCGTAGCGCCATCTCCGCCGTTGCCCGAGCTCCGGCCGCCGCCCAAGTGGTCGCCACCGTAGTTCCCGACCTCCCCTCGCCCAGCCGCCTGCTCCGTTGGATGCGGTGCACGTCCAGCAGCCCGTAGGGCCAAACCCCGAGCCCAATGGTCGCCGGAGGGCGTTTCCCGAGCCCCTCCGCCGCGTCTGTCGCCGCCGGCGTCAAGCCGCCGGCGCGTTTGACCTTTTGACCAGGGGTTTGACTTCCCCTAGGTCACTGACATGTGGGCCCAGGCCTTAACTAATCTAGATTAGGTTTAGTTTAATTCTAATTAACTCTGCTAGTTAACCTTGTCACTGACGTGTGGACCCCACTGTCAGGTTTGACTTGGCCAGCCCTTTGACCTGCTGACGTCATGCTTACACATTGCTGACGCAGTAAATAGTTTCTGTATTTAAAATAATTCAGGAATTCCAGAAAATAGTATAAACTTCTAAAATTCATAGAAAATCAACCGTAGCTCATAATGAAATATTTTATATATGAAAAATTATCAGAAAAATCCAATCTATCCATTTATGCTACTTTCATGCATGAAAAACCAACTTATACCTGCTGTATAAGTGAAAACATTCAAATGGCATTTTAAATGCTCAAACTAGAGTTTGCATTTGAACCTTCGGTTCAAATGGGCTCCCTTGCACTTGTTGCTAGCTACATTAGCTCAATTCACAGCATATTGCCATGTCACATTCATGCATCATATTGTTGCATTGCATTGATTGTGTTTCCTCTCTGTTGCCGGTGTTGTCCCCTCTCGGTAGACGTTGTTCCGGCGTTGTGATCGTTGACACTAATGAAGACTCAATGCTATCTTCAGAAGTGCCAGGCAAGCATAACCCCCTTGTTCATTCCGATACAATCCCACTCTCTCGCTCCTGCTCTCTTTACTGCATTAGGACAACAACGATTCAACTGTTACTTGTTGCGGTAGTTGAACCCCTTATCCTCTGCATGACCTGTCATTGCCACAGTAAATAGATGAAACCCACTAGCATGAGTAGGAGTTGTTTGAGCCCTGATGTGCCTACTCATTCATGCTTGTTTGTCATGCCTGCTACTGCTTAGAGTTGAGTCGGGTCTGATTCATCGGGGATGAGTTGGAATGGTGATGAACATGTCCTACTGTGTGCGAGCTAAGTGTGTGAACACGTTTTGGTAAAGGTAGCGGTGAGAGGCCATGTAGGAGTACATGGTGGGTTGTCTCATTGCAGCCGTCCTCAGGAACTGAGTTCTGTGTTTGTGATCCATGATACAGTTACTACCACGCATTGGGCCCGAAACCAATGGACCCTCTTGGCTTCTTAATCACCCTTGTCCTCTGTCCAGGAGTTGCAAGTAGTTTCTGGTGTTTGTAGTATGCTGGAGGCCGTGGGCAGCGCTGACCGGAGGGGTGGGCTGTGATGCGGTAGGCACGTGGCCGGGCATGCCGGGCGCCCGTTTGGTGTCTCGGAACCCTGCACACATCGTTCGGGGCCGTATGTGGAAACCTCGGCCGGACTCCCTGCGGATGGAACCTGAATAGGCGATAAACCTGGACTAGAGACTTGAGTGTTTAGGTAGGCTGTGGCCGACTCCCTCGCCAGGCTTCCGCTTGAAGGTTGCCGAGGTACACGACGTGTACATGGTGGTAAGTGGCGAGAGCGTGTGTGACGAAGTACACCCCTGCAGGGTTAACATCATCTATTCGAATAGCCGTGTCCGCGGAAATGGACTTCTGGGTTGCCTATAACAGTTCATAGACAAGTGAAAGTGGATACTCTAAAATGCGCAAGATAAGCGTGAGTGCTATGGATGGCGTTCTCGTAGGGAGACGGGAGCGGATCCATAGTGGAGTATTGATATGATGAATATGTGGACTCGTGTGCGCCACCTCAAAAGAGTTACTTGCAGTCGTAGTTTAGGATAGCCACCGAGTCAAAGCTGGCTTGCTGCAGTTAAACTCCACCACCCCTTTTGTTGATACCGATGCATATGTAGATAGTTCTGATGTAAGTCTTGCTGGGTACATTTGTACTCACGTTTGCCTATTTTATGTTTTGCAGAGAGACGTCAGTCTCGCTAGTAGTTCCGTGTGGACTTCGACGTTTAGCTTGATACCTCAGCTACGATCTTGTGCCCTCGGCAGGATCTAGTAAATAGTCAGGCTTCTCAGCCTTTTTCATTTGTAGATGTCTGTACTCAGACATGTTGAGCTTCCGCATGTGCTTTGACTTGTATGCTCTGAATGTTGGGTCATGAGACCCATGTTTGTAATATCTGGCTCTTCGGGGCCTAATGAATAAATACTCTGAGTCGTAGAGTCTTGTTGTGATGCCATGTTGTATCTGCACATATCGAGCATATTGTGTGTATGATTGAAATGCTTGGTATGTGTGGGATCCGACAATCTAGTTGTCTATCCTTAGCAGCCTCTCTTATGGGGAAATGTAGTCTAGTGCCTCCTTGAGCCATAGTAGTCCGCTACAGCCCGGTTCACCGGAGTCCTGCTAGCCCAGCACTACTGCTCTGGACACTTGACTGGCCGGCATGTGTTTCATATCGTTCCTGTGTCTGTCCCTTAGGGGAAATGTCACGCGGTGACATCCGGAGTCCTGCCTAGCCTGCTACAGCCCGGGTTCACGGAGTCCTGTTAGCCCAGTGCTACAGCCCGGATTCGCACGCTGCTGACCGACACGTTCGATGTTGATTCATGTATGCCTGTCCCCATACATTAGTACCGCTTTGGGTTCACGACTAGCCATGTCGGCCCGGGTTCTCTGTCATATGGATGCTAGCGAAATTATCATATACGTGAGCCAAAAGGCGCAAACGGTCCCGGGCCATGGTAAGGCGACACCCGTGGGAATACCGTGCGTGAGGCCGCAAAGTGATATGAGGTGTTACAGGCTAGATCGGTGTGACTTAGAATTGGGGTCCCGACATTTACCATGTAATCGAGTTAGTTTTGTTAGGGTTTGATCCCTAGTATCCATTATGTCCTGAGATTGATGTTGCTATGACTTTGCTATGCTTAATGCTTGTCACTAGGGCCCGAGTGCCATGATTTTAGATCTGAACCTATTATGTTTTCATGAATATATGTGAGTTCTTGATCCTATCTTGCAAGTCTATGGTCACCTATTATGTGTTATGATCCACTAACCCCGAAGTGACAATAATCGGGATACTTACCGGTGATGACCGTAGTTTGAGGAGTTCGTGTATTCACTAAGTGTTAATGCTTTGGTCCGGTACTCTATTAAAAGGAGGCCTTAATATCCCTTAGTTTCCAATAGGACCCCGCTGCCACAGGAGGGTAGGACAAAAGATGTCATGCAAGTTCTTTTCCATAAGCACGTATGACTATTTTCGGAATACATGCCTACATTACATTGATGAACTGGAGCTAGTTCTGTGTCACCCTATGTTATAAATATTGCATGAGGAATCGCATCTGACATAATTATCCATCATTGATCCATTGCCTATGAGCTTTTCACATATTGTTCGTTGCTTAGTTACTTTTTCTGTTTCCACTGTTACAATTACTACAAAACTGCTACTGTTACTTTTGCCAGCGTTACCGTTACTTCCATACTATTTTGCTACTAAATACTCTGCTCAGATACTAAATTATCCAGGTGTGGTTGAATTGACAACTCAACTGCTAATACTTGAGAATATTCTTTGGCTCCCCTTGTGTCGAATCAATAAATTTGGGTTGAATACTCTACCGTCGAAAATTGTTGCGATCCCCTATACTTGTGGGTTATCAAGACTATTTTCTGGCGCCGTTGCCGGGGAGCATAGCTCTATTCTTTGAGTCACTTGGGATTTATATCTGCTGGTCACTATGAGGAACTTGACAGACTGGAAAAACAAGATTTATCCCTCAACTACGAGGGGAGGTAAGGAACTGCCATCTAGCTCTGCACTTGATTCACCTTCTGTTTTTACTTGCGACACCTAAACCTACTTCTGTTATTAATTCTGCTATGTTGCATGTTATTGATGGTGCCACTTCTACTATGCATGATACTTATGATGAAACTACTTCTATGCTTGATACTACTGTGCCACTAGGTGAATTTCTTGATGAACAACTTGCTAGGGCTAGAGAGAATGAAATTATTGAAACTGATAATATTGATGAAAGTGATGATGAAGATTCTCCCCCTAGATATGAATTGCATGTTGTGCCTGAGGGTTATGTTATGGATGAAGAAACTGCTAGAGACTTTCTTGCTTGCAATGATAGATATGATCTTAAGAAATTATTAGCTAAGCTGAAAGAAAAATCTTTGAATGCTAGAATGAAATATGACCCTGCTTTTGCTACTTCACCTCTCTGTATTTCCGATAAGGATTATGATTTCTCTGTCAATCCTGAGATAATTACTTTGGTTGAATCTGATCCTTTTTATGGCTATGAATCTGAAACTGTTGTGGCACATCTTACTAAATTAAATTATATAGCCACCCTATTCACTCATGAGGAAAAAATTCGTTACTACTATATCCTTAAGTTATTTCCGTTCTCATTAAAGGATGATGCTAAAACATGGTTTAATTCTCTTGATCCTGGTTGTGTGCGTAGTCCCCAGGATATGATTTATTACTTCTCTGCTAAATATTTCCCCGCTCATAAGAAACAAGCTTCCTTAAGGGAAATATATAATTTTGTGCAAGTTGAAGAAGAGAGTCTCCCACAAGCTTGGGGGAGGCTTCTCCAATTACTTAATGCTTTGCCTGATCATCCTCTCAAGAAAAATGAAATACTTGATATCTTTTATAATGGAGTAACCGATGCTTCCAGAGACCACCTAGATAGTTGTGCTGGTTGTGTTTTCAGGGAAAGAACAGTTGATCGAGCTGAATTGCTATTGAATAATATGTTGACTAATGAAAATAATTGGACACTTCCTGAACCAACTCCTAAGCCAACTCCAAAGAAAAGGGGTATTCTATTTCTCAGTCCTGAAGATATGCAAGAGGCAAATAAATCTATGAAAGAAAAGGGTATCAAAGCTAAAGATGTTAAGAATTTACCACCTATTGAAGAAATACATGGTCTTGATAACCCGACACAGGTAGTAAATGTAAATTCTCTCTATAGATTTGATGAAGGTGATATTCCTCGTTATAAGTCTGTTAGCCAATGCTTAGTTGAGTTTGATAATTTTATTGTTAAACAAGAAAACTTCAATGCTTATGTTGGTAGACAATTGAAACGTAATGCTTATATTATTAAACACTTGAGTGATTATATGTCTAGAGTTAAAGGTGAACTTAAACTCGTTAGTAAACATGCTTCTATGGTTACCACTCAAATAGAACAAGTGCTTAAATCTCAAAATGATTTGCTCAATGAATTAAATAATAGGAAAAATGATAATGTTGTTAGAGTTATGACTAGAGGGGGTAAAATGACTCAGGAACCTTTGTATCCCGAGGGCCACCCTAAAAGAATTGAACAAGATTCTCAGAGAACTAATGTTGAGGCACCTAGTCCTTCTAAAAAGAAGAAAAAGAAAAATGATAGGACTTTGCACGCTTCTATTGAACCTGTTGTTGACACACCTGAAAATCCCAATGATATTTCTATTTCTGATGCTGAAACACAATTTGGTGATGAACATGAACCTAGTGATAATGTTAGTGATGATGTTCATGATGATGCTCATCCTAGCAATAATAATAATGTTGAGATTGAACCTGCTGTTGATCTTGATAACCCACAATCAAAGAATCAACGTTATGATAAAAGAGACTTCATTGCTAGGAAGCACGGTAAATAAAGAGAACCATGGGTTCAGAAACTCATGTCTTTTCCTCCCAAACCATCCAAGAAAAAGGATGATGAGGATTTTGAGCGCTTTGCTGAAATGATTAGACCTATCTTTTTGCGTATGCGTTTGACTGATATGCTTAAAATGAATCCTTCTGCTAAGTATATGAAAGAAATTGTTACAAATAAAAGAAAGATACCGGAAGCTGAAATTTCCACCATGCTTGCTAATTATACTTTTAAAGGTGGAATACCTAAGAAACTTGGAGATCCAGGAGTACCAACTATACCTTGCTCCATTAAAAGAAACTATGTTAAAACTGCTTTATGTGATCTTGTAGCCAGTGTTAGTGTTATGCCTCTCTCTTTATATCGTAGACTTGATTTGAATAAGTTGACACCTACTGAAATATCTTTGCAAATGGCTGATAAATCAACCGCTATACCTGTCGGTATTTGTGAGGATGTGCCTGTTGTGGTTGCAAACGTTACTATTTTAACGGACTTTATTATTCTTGATATTCCTGAGGACGATAGTATGTTGATTATCCTTGGTAGACCCTTTTTGAATACTGCAGGGGCTATTATTGATTGCAACAAAGGCAATGTCACTTTTCATGTTAATGGTAGTGAGCATACGGTACACTTTCCGAGGAAACAACCTCAAGTCCATAGTATCAATTCTATTGGAAAAATTCCAACGATTACTATTGGAGGTTTTGAATTTCCTCTTCCTACTGTCAAGAAGAAATATGATATTCTTATTGTTGGGGATGTTCATATCTCCGTGAGGTAACCTAGTCCTATTCGAAAATTCTCCGGTTTCATGCGATTCGGAATGAGTTTGTTAACACGACTTGATCAACCTTGTTAGTGGATTCCTTTTGATGAACATGAGATGGATGAAGTTAGAAAGCACAACCTTCTGTACCCTCCTTTTACTTTCTTTTATTTAGATTAAATAAAGCAAAAATAGTATTTTCTGTCTGTTTTTTGAATTATCCGTGCAATAAAAAATACCCCGAAAATAAAAGTTCTCCAAATGCCCTGAAATTGAAATATGATTTTTTCTAGAATATTTAAGAATATCTGGCACTGAGAATACACCAGGGGGACCCACCATTTGGCCACGAGCGTCTGGGGCAAGCCCACATCCCTGGGGCGCGCCTCCCTGCCTCGTGGGCCCCTCGTGGCCCCCCTCCACTTATTCCTGCACCCACACACTTCGTCTTCCTCCAGAAAAAATCACCCACCAGCTCAAGCACGAGTTCTAGCTCATCTTGTTGCCATTTTCGATCTCCTTGCTCAAAGCTCCACTTACAAAACTGCTTTGGGGGATTGTTCTTCGGTATGTGACTCCTCCAATGGTCCAATTAGTTTTTGTTCTCGTGCTTTATTTATTGCAATTTTTTGCTGCTTAGGTGTAACGCCCCAAGACCGACGCTCCAGACGTCTTCCTTGTTTTGCGTGCCAGCTGTGTTATTTATTTGTTTGTTGCATCCATCATCGCATCATTCGCATTGCATCCGCATGTTTTCATAATACTTGTAGTTGCTCGTAGTTGCCGCGTTCCCCTTGCCTTCGCTGACCGTTCCGAGACCAACCGATTTTTTGAGTGCCTCTTGTCTGACCGTTTGACCCTCTCTACACTATACTCAAACCCCTCGCGTGCATCCGAAGCTGTCCCGAACCCGACCCGGGCTGTCATGACCATTGGGTCCGGATCATCCCCAAACATCTATAAAACATCTCCATTTTCTTATTTGGACTCCCTACCTATTTATTCTCGACCGTCCGATCTAATCGGAGGGTCCAAGATCCGTCTCCATACATATTTAAACAGATCAACCCCTAACCCTAGCCCTAGCCCGTCCAATCGATCCAATCCTCCTCGCGCCGCCACCCACTGGCTTCTCCACCTGGTCTCCCCCTTCCTCGGGATCTGTCTGGTCCTTCCACCCACCCCTCCTCGATTTCAGCCACCAGACAGTCGCCTTCGCACCTACCCAACCGGCGCTCTCCTCTGGATCCCCTCCATCCACCAACCAGTGATAGAAACACCCGCAGGAGAGAGCCAGGGGCTCGATCCCCTGCTCATGCCCGAGCTTCTCCAACCTCTGCGTCGTCCCGCTCCTCTGCATCGACAGCCAGGCCCCGAGGCCACGCGCTCCTCGCCTCGCGCAACACCTCGTCATCCTCGAGCCAGGAGCCCCTCGTTCGAGTGCCAACCGCCTCCCCCCGCTCGTCACCTCGTCGTCTCTCCGCACGCACGCCTCCCTCCGGCCGTCGACCGCGTGGAGCTCGCCAATGGAGCCTCCCGCCAGGTCGTCCTGCTCCCTGCCATGTCCCTCCTTACTCTTTTCTTTGCTTCCTCTGGATGCCCCTCACCTCCCCATCTCTTCCCCTACAGGAACCCATGGCGCCATCCCCATGGAGCTGCGACCGCCGCCATCGGACTTCTCTGACGCCGTCCAAGGACTTCCTCGCCCGGATCCACCCAACTCTAGCCTCCCTCGCCTCTCCCGTGTCACCGGAGCCCCGGCGACCCCCTCCTGGACCTGCTGCTGCCGCCAAGTTCCCCTGCCTACATCACCTGAAGCCGTCGCGCCCCTGCTTCCTCTGCTTCGAGGAGGAGCCACGCGCTCACGTTGACCGACTCCAGAATTGACCGCGCCCCCTCAACCTCCTCGTTCGGTCCAGCCAAGGCCCAGCTCGCTCGCGCCGCCCCTCAGCCTGCTGCCTTCACCGACTGGGCCTCAGCCCATGGTGAGCGGCCCAGCGCCCCTCCTTTGTTTTTCCTCTCTGTTCAGCCCAGCAGTGCACCACATTCGGCCCATGTCTTGTTTTTTTTTCGTTCTGCGAATTTGTCCAATTATTCCAGAGAGTGCAGTTTTACAGAAAAACCCCTCATGTTCATGCATGTAATAACTAATTATCCATTCATCGGTTTAAAATGATTTAAATATGAAAAATTCTTAGAATTTTATCTAGTTTCATAATATGTGACTTTCATCCATGTTAAAAATGCTTAAACTTGCTGTTTGTTAAATTTTTCTTAAATGCCATGTTAAAATGGTTTATTTCATAACTAAATAACCGTATCTCCGAATTTAATAAACTTTATATGTAAATGGGGTGGGAAAATGCCTAGTTTAACATGGCGCACTCATCTTGCATGTTGAACAACTCTAAAATATGGTTTAGGGCAGAACAGTAGCAAATTCGAAATATGCATATGAGGATTTTCCGGAATTGTTGTTTGTTGTTTCGGGCCTCGTTTAAATTGCCTAGATAGGTAGTTTTATTATGCTTCAACCCTTCCTATGTTTAAAAACATTTAATATTGTTGGTTACATGAACAATAGAGAACTAAATAAGTGATGTGGTGTTTCGTCAATATGCAACTCATTGCATATTGACCTCCACTTAATTTGTAGTATTGTTGGTGCACTTTGCCATGCCATGCTCATTAAATCGGACATGCATCATACTTGATTGTGCATCATGCCATGTTTATGTGATGATTGTTTACTATGTTGCTTGCTTCTTTCCGGTTGCGCTTCTCCTTGATAGTTCCGGTTACGTTGCGATTGTGAGGATTCGTTCGACTACGTCCGTTTGTCTTCTTCATGGACTCCTTCTTCTTCCTTGCGGAATCTCAGGCAAGATGACCATACCCTCGAAATCACTTCTATCTTTGCTTGCTAGTTGTTCGCTCTATTGCTATGCCGCGCTACCTACCACTTGCTATATCATGCCTCCCATATTGCCATGTCAAGCCTCTAACCCGCCTTTCCTAGCAAACCGTTGTTTGGCTATGTTACCGCTTTTGCTCAGCCCCTCTTATAGCGTTGCTAGTTGCAGGTGAAGATGAAGTTTGTTCCATGTTGGAACAAGGATATTTTGGGATATCACAATTTCTCTTATTTAATTAATGCATCTATATACTTGGTAAAGGGTGGAAGGCTCAGCCTTATGCCTGGTGTTTTGTTCCACTCTTGCCGCCCTAGTTTCCGTCATACCGGTGTTATGTTCCTTGATTCTGCGTTCCTTACGCGGTTGGGTGTTATGGGAACCCCTTGACAGTTCACTTTGAATAAAACCCCTCCAGCAAGGCCCAACCTTGGTTTTACCTTTTGACTACCTACCACCTATACCTTTCCCTTGGGTTTTCGCGAGCCCGAGGGTCATCTTTATTTTAGCCCCCCCCCGGGCCAGTGCTCCTCTGAGTGTTGGTCCGAACCGAGCCACCTGCGGGGGCCACGTCAGGGAAACTCGAAGTCTGGTTTTACTCGTAGCCTGTCTCATCCGGTGTGCCCTGAGAACGAGATATGTGCAGCTCCTATCGGGATTTGTCGACACAGTAGGGCGGTCTTGCTGGTCTTGTTTTATCATTGTCGAAACGTCTTGTAACCGGGATTCCGAGCCTGATCGGGTCTTCCCGGGAGAAGGAACATCCTTCGTTGACCGTGAGAGCTTGTGATGGGCTAAGTTGGGACACCCCTGTAGGGTATAAACTTTTGAGAGTCGTGCCCGCGGTTATGTGGCAGATGGTCTCTTCGCGGCGGAGTCCGGGAAGTGAACACGGTTTGGGTTATGTATGGACGTAAGTAGTGTCAGGATCACTTCTAGCTTCTCGCCCGTTGCGTCGCTTCTCTTCTCGCTCTTATTTGCATATGATAGCAACCATATTTTCTTAGTGCTTGCTGCAGCTCCACCTCATTAGCCTTTTCCAACCCATAAGCTTAAATAGTCTTGATCTCGCGGGTGTGAGATTGCTGAGTCCTCGTGACTCATAGATTCTACCAAATCAGTTGCAGGTGCCGAGGATACCAGTGCAGTGATGCTACCGAACTCAAGTGGGAGTTTGACGAGGACTTGGTCGTTACTATGTTTCTTTTCCTGATGATCAGTAGTGGAGAAGAGTTGGGACGATCAGGGATCTAGCATTTGGGGTTGTCTTCTTTTATTTTGGTTCCGTAGTCGGACCTTGTGTGTACTCTGAATGATCTATGTTTAATTTATGTATTGTGTGAAGTGGTGATTGTAAGCCAACTCTTTATCCCATTCTTGTTCATTACATGGGATTGTGTGAAGATGACCCTTCTTGCGACAAAACCACCATGCGGTTATGCCTCCAAGTCGTGCCTCAACACGTGGGAGATCAGCCCAGCAGTGCACCAGATCCTTTGTTTTTCCTCTCTGTTCAGCCCAGCAGTGCATCAGATTCATCCCATGTCTTTTTTTTTCGTTCTGCGATTTTGTCAAATTATTCCAGAGAGTGCAGTTTTATAGAAAAACCCCTCATGTTCATGCATGTAATAACTAATTATCCATCCATCAGTTTAAAATGATTTTAATATGAAAAATGCTTAGAATTTTATCTAGTTTCATAATATGTGACTTTCGTCCATGTTAAAAATGCTTAAACTTGTTGTTTGTTTAATTTTGCTTAAATGCCATGTTAAAATGGTTTATTTCATAACTAAATAACCGTATCACCGAATTTAATAAACTTTATATGTAAATGGGGTGGGAAAATGCCTAGTTTAACATGGTGCGCTCATCTTGCATGTTGAACAACTCTAAAATATGGTTTAGGGCAGAACAGTATTAAATTCGAAATATGCATATGAGGATTTTCCGGAATTGTTGTTTGTTGTTTCCGGCCACATTTAAATTGCCTAGATAGGTAGTTTTATTATGCTTCAACCCTTGCTATGTTTAAAAACATTTAATATTGTTGGTTACATGAACAAGAGTGAACTAAATAAGTGATGTGGTGTCTCGTCAATATGAAACTCGTTGCATATTGAGCTCCACTTAATTTGTAGTATTGTTGGTGCACTTTGCCATGCCATGCTCATTAAATCGGACATGCATCATACTTGATTGTGCATCATGCCATGTTTTTGTGATGATTGTTTACTATGTTGCTTGCTTCTTTCCGGTTGCGCTTCTCCTTGATAGTTCCGGTTACGTTGCGATTGTGAGGATTCGTTCGACTACGTCTGTTTGTCTTCTTCATGGACTCCTTCTTCTTCCTTGCGGAATCTCGGGCAAGATGACCATACCCTCGAAATCACTTCTATATTTGCTTGATAGTTGTTCGCTCTATTGCTATGCCGCGCTACCTACCACTTGCTATATCATGCCTCCCATATTGCCATGTCAAGCCTCTAACCCGCCTTTCCTAGCAAACCGTTGTTTGGCTATGTTACCGCTTTTGCTCAGCCCCTCTTATAGCGTTGCTAGTTGCAGGTGAAGATGAAGTTTGTTCCATGTTGGAACATGGATATTTTGGGATATCACAATTTCTCTTATTTAATTAATGCATCTATATACTTGGTAAAGGGTGGAAGGCTCAGCCTTATGCCTGGTGTTTTGTTCCACTCTTGCCGCCCTAGTTTCCGTCATACCGGTGTTATGTTCCTTGATTTTGCGTTCCTTACGCGGTTGGGTGTTATGGGAACCCCTTGACAGTTTGCTTTGAATAAAACTTCTCCAGCAAGGCCCAACCTTGGTTTTACCTTTTGACTACCTACCACCTATACCTTTCCCTTGGGTTTTCGCGAGCCCGAGGGTCATCTTTATTTTAGCCCCCCCCCCTGGGGGCCAGTCCTCCTCTGAGTGTTGGTACGAACCGAGCCACCTGCGGGGCCACGTCGGGGAAACTCGAAGTCTGGTTTTACTCGTAGCCTGTCTCATCCGGTGGGCCCTGAGAACGAGATATGTGCAGCTCCTATCGGGATTTGTCGGCACAGTCAGGCGGTCTTGCTGGTGTTGTTTTACCATTGTCGAAACGTCTTGTAACCGGGATTCCGAGCCTGATCGGGTCTTCCCGGGACAAGGAACATCCTTCGTTGACCGTGAGAGCTTGTGACGGGCTAAGTTGGGACACCCCTGTAGGGTATAAACTTTTGAGAGCCGTGCCCGCGGTTATGTGGCAGATGGGAATTTGTTAATGTCCGGTTGTAGAGAACCTCACACTTGAGTTAATTAAAATGCATCAACCGCGTGTGTAGCCGTGATGGTCTCTTTTCGGCGGAGTCCGGGAAGTGAACACGGTTTGGGTTATGTATGGACGTAAGTAGTGTCAGGATCACTTCTAGCTTCTCGACCGTTGCGTCGCTTCTCTTCTCGCTCTTATTTGCGTATGATAGCCACCATATTTTCTTAGTGCTTGCTGCAGCTCCACCTCATTACCCTTTTCCTACCCATAAGCTTAAATAGTCTTGATCTCGCGGGTGTGAGATTGCTGAGTCCTCGTGACTCATAGATTCTACCAAAACAGTTGCAGGTGCCGAGGATACCAGTGCAGTGATGCTACCAAACTCAAGTGGGAGTTTGACGAGGACTTGGTCGTTACTATGTTTCTTTTCCTGATGATCAGTAGTGGAGCCCAGTTGGGACGATCGGGGATCTAGCATTTGGGGTTGTCTTCTTTTATTTTGGTTCCGTAGTCGGACCTTGTGTGTACTCTGAATGATGTATGTTTAATTTATGTATTGTGTGAAGTGGCGATTGTAAGCCAACTCTTTATCCCATTCTTGTTCATTACATGGGATTGTGTGAAGATGACCCTTCTTGCGACAAAACCACCATGCGGTTATGCCTCCAAGTCGTGCCTCGACACGTGGGAGATATAGCCGCATCGTGGGCGTTACATTAGGTGACCCTGTTCTTGAGCTTGCATGTCAAATTTATATGGTCCCAAGTAGTTCTAATGCATGATATAGCCTCTAGGCACTTGTGGGGGTAGTTTCTATTAATCTTGTTGAGTTTGGTTCACTTTTATTTTGAGTTACTAAAAATTACAGAAATTTTCAGAAAATGATGAAGAGATTGTTGAGGGGCTCTTCGTGCCGAAGCTCAAAGGATAAGCAAAGTGAAGAGAATAAGAAGCCCAAATATAATCTCCCTCGCACTGCAGAGGTTCGGCCGTGCGAATGGCCTTGTGAGGAGTTCTTGAGAGCAGCCGGGATTCATGATGGCTTTTATTATTTGGCTGAGAATGCGGGCCTCATCGACTTCCTCCGCGACCAGCGCGAACAGTATCTCCTCCTCACTAATATTTTCGTGCAAAAATTTTATTTTCATGCTAAGAAATCACCACCTTCGATGGAATTTCATTTATATGGTGAGGTTAAGGAGATGTCACTATATGATTTATGCCGGGTCTATAAGATACCCTTTGCGGGCAGCATAGAGGAACCACATCGTAATGATGTGGAAGGGTTTATTGATATGATTGCTGTAGGGGAAACGAGGAAAGTTTCCTATGCAAGAATCACTAGCATACATTTTCCTATTCTACGTTACTTTGCAATATTTGCTAGTAGATGTTTAATTGGTCGCGGGAACAGTGGAAATCTCAGTGCTCCTGATATTGTTATTTTACGCCATGCTTTGTTTCGTGATACCACTTTCAGTTTAGGCGCTATTGATGCTAGACGGTTAAATCTGAACCGCACAAAGGGTCCCATCTTTGGAGGCATGTTTGCTTCGCGCCTTGCTTCACACTTTAACATACCTATTAGGCATTATGAGAAAGAGGAACAGTTGTTGCCTCCTATTTTTCTAGATTATAAGAGTATGGTAGCACATGATTTTATTGGTAAGGATAAGAATAAGATGCTTAAATATAGATTGATATCTGACAAAAACTACTATGAGATTATTACCTTGCCTGCTCCGTCTTTGTTTAACATATTTTCAAGCATGTACCTTGTGTTGCCGGAGGCCGTTCATGCATATTTGATCCTGACACCAGTTCCAGAGCCTGAGCCGGAGCCACCCCTGGACCCTTATCGACAGTCTGTTTATTAGTGGGATCCGGAGGAGATTGCCAACCAGTGGCACCCAGAGGATCCTCCTTAGTACACTGGACAGGACCACTGTGATCCATGGGCATAGACCAACTTAGGCCAAAAGCCTAAGCTTGGGGGAGTACGTATTTCCCACCGACATTACATTCATGTTCACACACTCATGCCAGTTGTCGGTGCTCATACTCTTTCATTGTACTATCCATGCTAGTTTATTTTCCTTTTTCTCTCTTTCTTCTTGTGTGTTTGAAAAAACCTTAGGAAAACCAAAAAATAGTTATAGCTTTTAGCTAGTTTACTTTCCATGCTGGTAGTAGTAATTAAAAATAAAACCCAAAAAGATTTCTCGTTCTTCTTTTGCTTGTTGGGAGCTTTCCCGTGTAAATAGTTTTATTACCTTTCTTTTCTTTGGGGGTCGAGAGGAGAAGACCATAATGAAAATGTTGAGTGGCTCTCATATGCATTATTGTTGATTTAACCAAGAGTCCATATTACCTTGTCTTCTCCTGTGTATTAAATGCTTGCAGATTCCAGCTTAGTCCAATGCACGTGCACTATTATTATTATCCACACCGTTCGGTCATGCAAGTGAAAGGAAATAATGACGATATATGATGGACTGATTGAGATGAGAGAAGCTGGTATGAACTTGACCTCTCTTGTTTTTGTAAATATGATTAGTTCATCGTTCCTGATTCAGCCTTTTATGAATGAAACATGTTTGCAATGACAATTAGAGATTATAGTTGCTTATGCCATGCTTAATTAGCTAGGAGTTTATAAGGGTTTACCTTGCATGCCAACATGCTATTAAAATGGTTGTGATGTGGTATGATAGGGTCGTATCCTCCTTTGAATGATTCAAGTGGCTTCACTTGGCACATGTTCACGCATGTAGTTGAAACAAAATCAACATAGCCTTCACGATATTTATGTTCATGGTGGATTATATGCTACTCATGCTTGTACTCAATGTTTATTAATTTTAATGCATGTTCATGACTATTGTCGCTCTCTAGTTGGTCGCTTCCCAGTCTTTTTCTAGCCTTCACTTGTACTAAGCGGGAATACTGCTTGTGCATCCACTTCCATAAACCCCAAATTTATTCCATATGAGTCCACCATACCTTCCTATATGCGGTATCTACCTACCGTTCCAAGTAAATTTGTATGTGCCATACTCTAAACCTTCAAATGAAATTCTGTTTTGTATGCTCGAATAGCTCATGTATCAACTAGGGCTATGTCTCCCATGCTAGGTGGGTTATTCTCAAGAGGAGTGAACTCCGCTCCTCACTCACGAGAAAATGGCTGGTCACCGGGATGCCCAGTCCCATGCTCAAATCAAATCAAAATAATTGCAAACAAAACTCCCCCAGGACTGTTGTTAGTTGGAGGCACCCGTTGTTTCGGGCCAGCCATGGATTGATGCTTGTTGGTAGTGGGGTAGTATAAACTTTACCATTCTGTCTGGGAACCGCCTATAATGTGTGTAGCATGGAAGATATCAAGATCTCTCGGTTGTTATGTTGACAATGAAAGTATGCCACTCAAAATATTATTTATCTCTGCTTTAAAACCGAGCTCTGGCACCTCTACAAATCCCTGCTTCCCTTTGCGAAGGGCCTATCTATTTACTTTTATGTTGAGTCATCATCCTCTTATTAAAAAGCACCAGTTGGAGAGCACCGCTGTCATTTGCATCCATTACTATAAATTTATAGTGAGTATGACTATGACTGGATCTCTTTTACCATGAATTATAATGTTTAGTCAGTCCTTGATCTTCAGTGGTGCTCTGCATTTATGTTTTGCGGTCTCAGAAAGGGCTAGCGAGATACCATCTTGTTATATCATATTATGATTGTTTTGAGAAACTGTTGTCATCCGAGATTTATTATTATTTCTCGCTAGTTGATTATTCCATTGATATGAGTAAACATGAGACCTAAATGTTATTGTGAATATGATTAGTTCATAATCTTTGCTGAAAACTTGAATGCTGGCTTTACATATTTGCACTAACAAGAGCAAACAGAGTTTGTAAAACTTTTTCTTTATCACTTTCAGTTTGTCAACTGAATTGCTTGAGGACAAGCAAAGGTTTAAGCTTGGGGGAGTTGATACGTCTCCATCGTATCTACTTTTCCAAACACTTTTGCCCTTGTTTTGGACTCTAACTTGCATGAATTGAATGGAACTAACCCGGACTGACGCTGTTTTAAGGAGAATTACCATGGTGTTAGTTTTGTGCAGAAATAAAAGTTCTCGGAATGACCTGAAACTTCACGGAGAATATTTTTGGAATATATAAAAAATACTGGCGAAAGAATCAAGACCAGGGGGGCCACACCCTATCCACGAGGGTGGGGGGCACGCCTACCCCCTGGGCGCGCCCCCTACCTCGTGGGCCCCCTGGAGCTCCACCGACGTCAACTCCAACTCTATATATTCACGTTCGGGGAGAAAAAAATCAGAGAGAAAGATTCATCGCGTTTCACGATATGGAGCCGCCGTCAAGCCCTAATCTCTCTCGGGAGGGCTGATCTGGAGTCCGTTCGGGGCTCCGGACAGGGGAATCCGCAGCCGTCGTCATCACCAACCTTCCTCCATCACCGATTTCATGATGCTCACCGCCGTGCGTGAGTAATTCCATCGTAGGCTTGCTGGACGATGATGGGTTGGATGAGATTTACCATGTAATCGAGTTAGTTTTGTTATGGTTTGATCCCTAGTATCCATTATGTTCTGAGATTGATGTTGCGATGACTTTGCTATGCTTAATGCTTGTCACTAGGGCCCGAGTGCCATGATTTCAGATCTGAACCTATTGTGTTTTCATGAATATATGTGAGTTCTTGATCCTATCTTGCAAGTCTATAGTCACCTATTATGTGTTATGATACGTTAACCCCGAAGTGACAATAATCGGGATACTTACCGGTGATAACCGTAGTTTGAGGAGTTCGTGTATTCACTAAGTGTTAATGCTTTGGTCCGGTACTCTATTAAAAGGAGGCCTTAATATCCCTTAGTTTCCAATAGGACCCCGCTGCCACGGGAGGGTAGCACAAAAGATGTCATGCAAGTTCTTTTCCATAAGCACGTATGACTATATTCGGAATACATGCCTACATTACATTGATGAACTGGAGCTAGTTCTGTGTCACCCTATGTTATAACTATTGCATGAGGAATCACATCCGACATAATTATCCATCGTTGATCCAATG